>NC_048436.1:9857092-10079103 GCF_004353265.1 Vitis riparia
GACTCTAAGGAGACATCCATTAGTTATCTCTTGCGAGCTTGTGAAGGGAAATCCAAGGTTAAAGATCACCTTGAATGGCAAATGCTAGGTGAGAGGCATGAGCCATTGCAAGTTGCATCAGTGAGAGGGATTTAGTGTTTGAACCCATTAAGGGGAAGCATCTGTACCACACCGATTAGAGAATTAACTATATGTTAATTCTCTAATGCGAGGAAAAGAAACAAGTGACCGAAACTCTCCTTTTTGTATGAGGAACCTGAACCTAGTGATCTAAACTCCAAGAAACACTTTTCTTTGTAAGTAAAATCAGTTACTATTTTTGGTTAGTTTAAAACCAAACCTTTTTCATTTAAACATCTTTATGTTTTCTTTTAAAGCTAACCTTGAAATGAAAAGACACCAATTCAACTTTGAATTAATATCAATTGTGGAGTGAAAACCCATCCCATTGAACGACCCTAGAACCACTATGCTATGCTAGCTAAGGCTATCCTAGTACATGGTGTAATAGGTTATAAATTTTGTTGATTGCTCCCGTCTGAGGACTGAAATCAAGACACCAGCTGGACACGAATCAAATGGCACCACTGTCAGGGACCATTGAGAGGACACGAATCAGCTGAGACACCAATTGGGAACGAATCAATAAATATTTTCATTTTTGTCCATTATATATTTTTGTTTCTATTTAATTTTTTATATTAACTATTTATTATATATTATCATTTTAAGTTTAATGTGTCCAAAAAATAATTAAAATCAATAAATATGGAGAAATTAGTGAGTGAAAAAAAATTAAAATTAAAGAGGTTTTATGAGAGAATACATGAACATATTAAAAATAATATAAAAGGAAAAAGACAATAATAACAATAAAAATTATAATAGGTGACATTGGATTACGTTGGAAAGAGAGGAAATAATAAGGAAAAAAAGAAAAAAGTGGGAACGTGGCAAGTAGTAAGTGAGAGAAATAAAAAAACTAAATAACAGATATGCTTGTCAACAAGTATTAAAGTAGGGTATACTTTGTCATTTACTCTTGAAAGTAATTTTGGAACAAATTTGAAAGCACCATCGGAATACATGAATAGACAATATTTTCTTCCCATTTTACACTAAAATTAAAAAGGTAAGAAACAAAGTTCTAAAAATCTCTTTTTTTTTGGTGATGTATGGTTGTATGATTTCCCCAATAAATAATTCTTCTCCTTATTTAATATTATACTAATAGAGAATAAATAATATGTTTTAGTACTTTAAAATAAAATTAATAAATAAATTTGACTATAAATAGATAAATCCATTATGACAAAATCTATTACGGATATTATTTACTTAAAAAAGTTAAATGAATAACCATTATTAATTATTTAAAGTCCCCATAAAAAGGTAAAATAATAGTTCACTCTTAGAATCACCTAAATTATTTCATAAAATATACGAGCCTACAATAATTATAAAAATAGAAAATATAACTAAAATGATATAAGTGAAAATTCAAAATTTACTAAAAAAAGGAAATTTATTTTTACTTGCATGAATGACGTAAATAATCATAAAATTGAAAAAGTAACCCTATTGGTAAACCCTCTCTTAAACTTTTTACCTTTCTTTCTTTCCCTCTATAACCTTATTTCCCTCTCATTTCTCACTCTACATTCCATGAAGTTTTGTGAAGCCCAACCATACCTTTGTTGATCCAGCTTGGTCTCCCTTACCAACACAACCTCTGTTGATCCAACTTGGTCTCCCTTACCAACACAACCTCTCCATCTCAGGACTTGCGGTTGATTAATTGCCCAACATTCTCGATATGAAAATTGTTAAGACATCAACATAGATATGTAGGGTTTGTTTGGTAACTGTTTTTTAAAACAGTTATCAAAAACAGTTTTAAAGAATAATTTTTGAAAATTATTCTCTAATGGTTTGTAAAATAAAAATTGGTTTAAATTGTTTTTAATAATTTTAAATATGTTTTAAAAATAAATTTTATATCTAGTGTTTTATTTTTAATCATTTTATATATTTGTATAATTATTTTTTTTAAGAGTTATCATAAATTAAGTAAAAATAATAAAAAATAATTATAACATGTTCTTCAAAAGCACTTTGTTTTCTTTTCTTAAAAACAGAAAATTTTTTCTTTATCAATGGTAATTTCTTTTCCATTTTTTAAGAAGAGAAAACTATTCTAAAAATAATTACTAAACAGATTCATATATTCTCGTGCAAGAAAGATTGATGTTGTCATCTTTTTTTATATTAACTACCATAAGAATCACAAAATGTTAGATCATACCTTTTTTTCTTTTTATATGGAATAATTGAATTTGTAGTTTATCCATCAATACCAACTCTCTTATAATAAAAGGCGAATTTACTTATTCTTTAATATTTTATAAATCTTATTAATATCAAGCAAATTTAAATTGAGTTATTGTGGACACCGCATTTCGGCTCATGCGTTTTCCACTCGATGGCGAGCTTGATTTTTATTTCAAAAATGATTTTTATTTATTAGAAAATGACTTGGAGTCGCCACTTATTTTTGTTTTATTTTTAAAAGGGTAAACAAAATAAGAAAGAAAAACCCTAAGTGTGACTCCTTGTTTCGGAAAAGGTGGTCTGTGAAAAACCGGATCGGGTTCGGGGGTCAGGTTACTTATCGGGAAGGTACGGTAAAGACCATAGCACCCCTCTAAGCCCTTAAAGTCGGGTCTCTACTAATAAAATGAAGCTGACGCGGCAATCAACGAGAAAGTCAATGGATACCCACCTAAATCATGCACAATATGCGAATCAAAACACGCAATAGAGATTGACTAGAATGGGAGTGGATGCGTACCTCGGCCATGAGCCATAATGCGCTATCAAGGAACAGAATTAGTGCACAATTGACGAATACAAAATATAGCTCATGCATATCGGAGCGTAAAACGAAGCTCAAGCAAAATACACTAAGCACAACAGTTGACAAATCGAAAGAGATCGAACATAGGGCCCCCACCAAAGCCCAATTTATTACTCATGAACTAGTATCACTAATTCCGTGTTTTAGGATTAAGAAGAATTCACTATTGCCTATGTAAAATCAAGAAGAACAGAAGATTATTTAGGAATCGAAATGGAATTAAAACCGTTCGAATGAAAACCGGATCCCGGAAGTTTATTTGAAGATTAGAGTATTTGGAATTAAATTTAAAATATTAGAGCCTCGGTAATTAAAAAGAAATTTGCCAAAGAAAATGAGAAATGAACTTTAGGGAATTAAACTGGACAGATATAGATTTTGAAAGTTGAATTTGTAATAATAATAATAATAAGGAATGAACTTTAGGAAATTGAACTACGAGAATATAGATTTTTAATAATAATAAGGAGAAATGAACTTTAAGAAATTAAACTGCTAGAGTATAGATTTTTAATAATAATAATAATAATAATAATAATAATAATAACAATAAATGATAATAATAACATGGATAAACGAAAGGGATTAAAAAGGGCTTTGGAATTATAAGGGCCTAAGGTGATAACAATAACGATAATAATAATAAGGATAATTACAATAACAATAAGGTTTTGAAGTAATAATAATAATAATAATGATAACAAGATTTTGAAAGTCGAATTAATGATAACAATAATAATAATGAGATTTTAAAAGTTAAATTAATAATAATAACAATAAGGTTTTGAGGGTTTGAATTAATAATAACGATAATAATAATAATAATAATAATAATAATAATGAGATTTTGAAAGTGGAATCAATAATAATAATAATAATAATAATAATAATAATAATAATAAGATTAATGATAGATTTTAAAAGGTTGGATTAATAATAAAAATAAGAATAAGATTTTGAAAGTGGAATTAATAATAATAATAAGATTTGGAGAGTTTGAAATATAATAATAATAATAGGATTTTGAAAGTTTGGATTAATAATAATAATAATGATAAGGTTTTGAGTGTTTAAATTAATGATAATGATGATGATAATAATAATAATAATAATGTGAAAAGGGGTTAATAATAATAGGCTTTGGAGTTTAAAGGGTTTAGGATATGGGCTTTAGGGATTTGAAAAGGGGATAGGGGTTGGCAATGGGCTTAGGGGGCTTTTGAAAGGGGTTTTAGGATCTGGGCCTTTGAGATGGGCTTTGAAAAGAGGTTAAAGGGGTTTAGGAATTGGAAGTGGGCTTAGCTTATAATAATAATAATAATAATGGTAATAATAGTAATAATAATAATAATAGTAGTTAATAATAATAATAATAATAATAATAGTAGTAATAGCTAGTAATAATGATAATTGAAATAATAATAATAATAATAGCTAATAATAACAATAATTAATAATAATAGTAATTAATAATAATAATAATTGAAATAATAATAATAATAGTAATAATAGTTAATAATAATAATAATAATAATAGTAATAATAGTTAGTAATAATAATAATTGAAATAATAATAATAATAATAGCTAATAATAACAATAATTAATAATAATAATAATTAATAATAATAACAATTGAAATAATAATAATAATAATAGTTAATAATAATAATAATAATAATAGTAATAATAGTTAATAATAATAATAGTAATAATTGTGATAAGATTATGAAATAATGATAATAATAATAATAAGGTTTTAAAAGTCGAATTAATATTAATAATAATAATAGTAGGCCTTGGGCTTCAAAAATGGCTTCCATAATAATAACATGGATTTCAAAAAAATGGGCCTGGAAGGGAATAAACAAAAGGGAAATGGGCCTTGGACTTTGGAAATGGGCTAAAGGGTTAGAGATGGGCCTTGGGCTCCATCTTCTTCCTAGCTCCCCCCACGTATGGCTGCTACATCTGCAGCCACCTCCTCGCGACGGCAGCAATGGCGACGCCAGCCAGCACCAGCACCAGCCAGCACCAGCACTAGCCAGCACCAGCCAGCAGCCAGCACCAGCCAGCAGCCAGCACCAGCACCAGCCAGTACCAGCCAGCAGCCAGCACCAGCCAGCACCAGCACCAACCAGCACCAGCCACCAGCCAGCACCAGCCACCAGCCAGCACCAGCCAGCACCAGCACCAGCACCAGCCAGCTTCGAAAAATTTTCGGAATCCTCTTAAGCGCCAGAAAAACTCGTTTCTCTTTTCTTCTCTGTTTCAGACCATTCCCGAAAAGTTTCTCTGCCAGTTTTTCTACCGCTCCTCAAGTTTTCATTCAAATTTTCTTGAAATCAGGTGTCATTAAACCCAGACAAACAAATGGATCCCCAATCCACACCAAAAATGACAAACTGATGCCCACAAAGACAGCTAAAAATGGAAATCCAACCATATAACAAAAATGAGAAACTAACAAGCTGCAGGAGTTGTACCTGGGAAGCTCTCCTCAAGCCAATAGTTGCTCTTCTCCCACCATCTTCGTTTTTTTCCTTTCTTTCCTTTCCCTCCTCCCCGAAAAGCTCCCCCCAGATCCCTCCTTTCTTTCCTCTGTTTTCCTTCCTCAGCAAGCCATCCTCCCTCTTGTTCCCGTCCCATCTGGCCGCCCCCCTCAGCCTAAATCCCGGGGTGGTCAGAAGATTATAATCATGAAAAAAAGAAAAGAAAAGAAAAACCCAGCTATCTCTCTGGGGGGGTCTACAAATATGCCCCTCTTCGGTAGAGTTCACGAGTGCAAGGAATATGAATACTGGAGTGAAAAGCAAGTGTGAATAATGAGTGGAATGAAGTGAACTCTACCGAAGAACCAAGGAGACCCCCATATGAGTACTAGTGAAACACGAACTCACTCAGACCAACGAACAAACACAAAGGCCCTAAACCAGAGAGAAAACGATGTCTCAAAATGTCCCTGAAGCTAGACTGAGGACCTAGGCTTCCTCTAAGATGTCTCCAAAAGTGACTCGAAAGACCATATCAAGGATGAGTAACAGTCGAACCACTCTGAAGCACAGAAAGACTACACCCAAAGGAGACTGCCCTGTGAACTACATGAGAATGAAAAGCGTAGGGCATCTAACAACATGACGGAAGTATGTGTCGTGAACTCAAAGGACATCGTCATAAGCAATGAGGAGGGAAATCTGGAGGAACAATGACGAATAGGCGATAAGCACAAGGTAACCAGGTGAGGAAAAAATGAGAGTAAGTGCGATACCATGAAAGCCAGAGTGGACAATGTCAGTGAATGTGAATACTGGGGAACAGAACTGTGACTCGGAATGATACAAAGGAGGAGAAGTGACTCCAATCGTCAATAACACGGAAAGATGGTGACTCAAGGTGCCTAAACAGATATGTACAATGGCTCTGAACGCCAAACTAAAGAAAGATGTTGGCATCGAATGCATGAATGAGCATGAAAGATGGCTCTAAACGCCAAAACTGAGAATGAGCATGGCTCTGAACGCCGAAACTGAGAAGCGATGATGGCTCTGAACGCCAAAACTGAGAAGTGGTGATGGCACTGAACGCCAAACTGAATAGTGATGAAGGTTCTGAACGCCAACTAAGATGCGACGATGGCTCTGAAAGCCAATTTGAAAATAGTGATGGCTCTGAATGCCAAAACTGAAAAGCGATGATGGCTTTGAAAGCCAACCTGAAAATAGTGATGGCTCTGAACGCCAAAACTGAAAATAGTGATGGCTCTAAACGCCAAAACTGAAAATAGTGATGGCTCTGAACGCCAACTAAGATGCGACGATGGCTCTGAAAGTCAATTTGAAAATAGTGATGGCTCTGAACGCCAAAACTGAAAAGTGATGAAGGCTCTGAATGCCAAACTGAAAATAGTGATGGCTCTGAACGCCAAAACTGAAAAGCGGTGATGGCTCTGAACGCCAAACTGAAAATAGTGATGGCTCTGAACGCCAACTAAGATGCGATGATGGCTCTGAAAGTCAATTGAAAATAGTGATGGCTCTGAACGCCAAAACTGAAAAGTGATGAAGGCTCTGAATGCCAAACTGAAAATAGTGATGGCTCTGAACGCCAAAACTGAAAAGCAGTGATGGCTCTGAACGCCAAACTGAAAATAGTGATGGCTCTGAACGCCAAAACTGAGGATGATGATGGCTCTGAACGCCGAACTGAAAACATGGTGATGGCTCTGAACGCCGAAACTAAAAAGTGATGATGGCTCCAAACGCCAAAACCTAGAAAATAATAGCTCTGGAAGCCAAATCAAAAAGCTAACTTTAAACACTAAACTAGAAGAATAATGGCTCTGGAAGCCAAACCAAAAAAACTAAAACTAGGAAATAACAGCTCTGGAGGCCAAATCAAAAAGCTAACTCTAAAAGCTAAACTAGAAAGTAACAGCCCTGGAAGCCTAAACAAGACGACAGAAATGGCTCTGGAAGCCCAAACAAAATGACAGAAATGGCTCTGGAAGCCTAAACAAGATGACAGAAATGGCTCTGGAAGCCTAAACAAGATGACAGTGATGGCTCTGGAAGCCTAAACAAGACGACAGAAATGGCTCTGGAAGCCTAAACAAGATGACGGAAATGACTCTGGAAGCCTAAACAAGATGACAGAAATGGCTCTGGAAGCCTAAACAAGACGACAATAACGGCTCTGGAAGCCTAAACAAGACGACAGTAATGGCTCTGGAAGCCTAAACAAGACGACAGTAATGGCTCTGGAAGCCTAAACAAGACGACAGAAATGGCTCTGGAAGCCTAAACAAGACGACAGAAATGGCTCTGGAAGCCTAAACAAGACGACAGTAATGGCTCTGGAAGCCTAAACAAGATGACAGTAGGGGGATGCCCTAGGTGATAACTCATAAAGATCGGTAAATGGGTATGACAATCGTGAAATCGACACGAGACACGGCAAACCCAAAGAGAAGGGTGTATGACCCAGTGAAAAAGCGCTAAAGGGGGTATGCCCCAGTGTGACGACTCATGAAGATCAAGAAGTAGATCGAGCAGTAAGAGAATCTGCAAAAGATCCGATGAACTCAAGGAAGGGGTATGCCCCAGTGTGGCATGCTGCTGCAAATCTCAATCCGCTGGAAATGGCTGAACGGGACTCTACGAGTCTCGAACGACGCTCCGCTGAGATCTCATATCGCTGAAAAGCCTCAGGAATAATGGTCAGTGAGGCGAATACAATATATCTCGGCCGAGTGATGGAAACTGTAACGGATATGTGAGAGAACGATCGCCTCCAGGGCTAAATGAGGGCAATATGCCCCAGTATGGCATCAGATGTACCCGATCTGTCCTGATGACCCGAGAATAACACCAATGGGACACGTAACAGATCTGATATGTACCCCACTGAAATGATGACGCGGGAAATCCAGGCACCAGAGACAACTCCATCCAGGAATCACGACTATATCAAAGGGTATGAATCTGGCTGAATGACTCAAGAGAGGCTCCTCGGAGTATCCGGACAAAATGAAATCAAACATCGACCTGGCGTGTATCTCATAACCGTGGATGATCATGTAAACCAGTGGGGATCTATAATCTCGATCAAGATGGGGAATATGCCCCAGTGTGGCATCAGAATGTAACATGTCGAAAAAATCAGATGAGCTCAGATCATCTATGCCTGCAACTGAATCAAACCCACATATCGAAGAGGTGTCCCTCGGAAGGAAGCATGACGACACCTAAGCATCTAAAAGCGCGGCCTGGCTAGATGGCTCTCGATAGGCTCCACTAAGGAATCATCGTGAGGATAGCGAATATATCATCATCTCTGCATACATCTCGCAAATAAGGATAAGCATGCAACTCCCTCATGATCTGTAAATCTCATCCGAACGGAAATATGCCCCTGTATGGCATCGAAATGTATGATAGGTCGGAATCAGATAGCATGGAATCATCTATCCTCGAACATGTGACCTCTGCAAGATCCATAAAGATCCTCCGAAACGAATATGCCCCAGTATGGCATCAGGTGCGCGACAGGTCCGAAGAACAAATGCATGAAATCATCCATCGTCGCACATGTGACCTCCATGAAAGTCCGTAAATCTCATCCGAAACGGAAAATATGCCCCAGTATGGGCATCAGATGCACGACAGGTCAGAAATCGAGCGACATGAAATCATCTGTCATCGAACATGTAACAATGGTCGTCCGAATCCATAACTGAATCATGCACACATATCCAAGATGTACCTCCCAGACGGAGAGGCATGATGGCATCCAAGTGTCGAGAAGTGCGGACCTGGCTGGGTGGATCTCAGGGGCTCCGTAAGGTAACGATCATGTCTACGTCTCAGTGAGCATCCAGTAAGTGATGATCGTGCAAGTCTGTGAGGATCCATGAACCTCTAAATGAAATGGGATATGCCTCAGTGTGGCACCAGAGGTATGATAGGTCAAAAATCAGGTGACACCAAATCAATCATCGTCAAACTCGCGATCCCGGTAATCCGAACACAACTGAATCAGACCTGCACATCAAAGAGGCGACCCCCAGAAGAAGAAGCATGACGATATCTAAATATCAACCAGATCTCAATCACCTGTCCAAGTAGAGGCTGCCGAAGACGACATCTGATCCCATGGCCTCAGGGTGGTCTTAAGACACGGGACGTAACGTAGGCCAAGGTGATAGGGTGATAGAAATGAAAGGAAACTAGGCTCAAATACCCAATGATCAAAACTCATGCCCTCATATATGAAATGCAACATGTATAGTGAACCCCATGAGCCATGGACCTGAGGATGCCTAACGTGAATATGATGTCGATAAGGAGACAAATGAAGCAACATGAACTGATAGTGGTATGTGTAATGATGATGCGAAATGAGTATCGAACCCGAGATGGGTCGCTGTAAGGAGGAATAAGATGTGAAGGGAATGAGATGAATCACAAGCAACGATAAAAACGACAGCGAAACAATGAATATGTGAAGAAAGGTGGTGATCGACTCAGATCAAACATGAAGTGAAGTCACATCAATAATGAATGTAATGATGGAAAGGACAATGACTCGGAGTCCTTAGGAGAAGGTCACTCATCTCTCTCACAAATAGATATGACGAAGCAATACAAATAACATGGGATCTCAGAGAGCTCACATACGAACTCCCAATAACGAACATACTCGATAAAAATGACCCCCAGACATCAATATACATACTCAATGATAAAAAATAATACACACCTGCGTTTTTTTTTTTTTTTTTTTTTTTTTTTTTTTTTTTTTTTTTTTTTTTTACATATATACAAACACGCGTACCCTGAACATGAACAAATGAACCCCAAAGATGATATCAATAACAAATGGACACACTCCCAAGTGCTAAGGTAACAAACAAACTCTCTCTGACAAGATGACCTTCTCAAACTAAGGATCTCTAAACCAGTGTCCGCGAGATAGATGGTGGAAATGATGTGACTATCCTCCATGTGATGAACTGAGGAGGCTCACCACTCAGGGTGGAGAGAATATGAGACAAACAAATAGTAGATAGGATAGGAAGAAGAGATGAATAACACAACCAATAAGATGAGATGAAAATGCAAAGGTGCAATGATAGGAAAAGATGATGAGAAAAACATGCCCCTAGGTCCAAGGCTCATGAAACTCCCAAACAATGCATGCATACATTAAAGGGCCCCTGTCCCGGTGTGAAAATGTGAGCAAGGCGATAAGAAAGAAAGGCTATAATACGCATGTGAGGCTCAATGGGCTAGCAACGGACTATGTATCACAAAGGAATAACAAGGTAATGGCTAACCGAAATGATGGCCACCCATCCTGCGACCATGGTCTCAAACATAGTACCTCTTTAGCTGATCCACATTGGTTGGCTCTGAGAATCGGTTTCCGTCTAAATCCATCAGCCATGCAGCGCCCTCTGGGGTCAACTCCCTGATGAAATAAGGTCCGCTCCAGTTGGGTCTGAACTTCCCTCTAGGATCTCTGATCAATCCCCTGATGACTTTCAAGACTAAGTCACCTACATGTAGTGGTCTGGGCTTGACCCGCTTTTTGAAAGCGCGGGCCATCTTCCTCTGATATGCACGAACATGGTCTGCTGCTCTCAATCTCCTCTCATCTAGGAGATTGAGCTGATCAAATCGAGCCTGAGCCCAATCTGTCTCGGGAATCTGCTGCTCTAGTGCTACCCTCAACGAACCCATCTCAATCTCAACGGGTAGCACCGCCTCCATGCCATATACCAATGAGTAGGGTGTGGCGCCTGTAGAGGTGCGAAAAGAGGTCCGATAAGCCCACAATGCAAATGGGAGCTTCTCTGACCAATCCCGAGAAGTCTCAATCATCCTCCGTAATATCCTCTTGATATTCTTATTCGCGGCCTCTACTGCCCCGTTCGTCTGCGGCCTGTACGCAGACGACCTATGATGTCGGATGCTATATCTCTGCACCAAGGTGTCAACCTCTGCCCTGAAATGTACCCCTCTATCCGAAATCAACTCATGAGGGACTCCATAACGACAAATAATATGTGATCTGATGAAACTAGCAACCCAGATGATGTCAATCTCGCATACGAAGCAGCCTCCACCCACTTGGTGAAGTAATCGATGGCGACCAGGATGAACTCATGACCACTGGAAGATTTCGGCGAAATCTTCCCGATGATGTCAATACCCCATACGGAAAATGGCCATGGCGAAGTAAGTGCATGCAACTCTGAGGTGGCACGTGAATGAGATCTCCGTGTATCTGACACTCGGGACATCTCTGAACAAACTGGCAGCAATCCGTCTCCATAGTCAACCAGAAATAGCCGGTCCTCATGATCTTACGGGCCAACATATGTCCTCCCATATGTGGTCCGCAGACTCCCGCATGAACCTCTCTCATCACTCGATCGGCAGAGGCCGGTCCAAACATAATAGCATCCCATCAGGTGATCGTCTATATAGGTCTCACCACAAATCACGAATCGGGCGGCTAACTGTCTCAATGCTCTCCTATCCTTGGCCGTGGCAGCCTCAGGATATACGCCAAGTCTCAAAAGTGATATATGTCATGGTACCAGGCAAACCATCGTCTATCTCCATATCATCAATCAGACAACAGTATGCAGGAGCAGATCTCGACTCATCAACAATGGGCGAACAGTGGCATCACAGGAATGTCAATCATGGAAGCTAGAGTAGCTAAGGCATCAGCAAACTGGTTCTGCGCTCTAGGCAGATGGGTATATCTCAAATCATCAAATCTCCCGACCAGTAGCTCCAAATACGCGTGGTAAGGCCTAAGCTTCACATCTCTAGTCTTCCACTCGCCCTGAATCTGTCTCAATACCAGATTGGAGTCACCAAACACCTCCATCTGTCTAATCCCGAGCTCGAGGGCTGTCTCTAATCCCAAGATACAAGCCTCATACTCAACAATGTTGTTCGTGGCAGGATGTCGATCCGAGAATGCCAAACGAACAGATCTGGGAATGTGATCACCATGAGGGGATATCAACAGGACGCCTATCCCGTATCCAGAATGGTTGGCTGCACCATCAAAGTACATGCGCCAACCTGACAGACTAGTCACAGCAGCAACATCCTCGTCTGGGAAGTCGTCATCAATGGCCCTGCCATCGGAAACCGGTAAAGAAGCTAGATGATCCGCGACAATGCTCCCTCTAACGGACTTCTGAGTGACATAATGAATGTCAAACTCAGTCAGAAGTACCAACCATCTCATGAGGCGACCGACCAGGGCAGGCCTGTCAAACAAATATCTCAGAGGATCTAGACGGGATATCAAATGCACTGAATACTCGGTCATGTAATGTCTCAATCGTCGAGTGGCCCAAACCAAAGCTAAGCAATAGCGCTCAATCATGACATATCTCGTCTCGTAGTCTAGCATCCTCTTACTCAGATAATAAATGGCTCGATCCTTGCCCGAATCATCGAGCTGAGCCAACATGCATCCAAAGCCACGTCTGAAACGACAGATATAGGAGTAGGACGGCCTGGTGTAGGAGGCGCCAAGACTGGAGGTGACAACAAGTACTCTCGGATCCTCTCAAATGCGCGCTGACACTGATCATCCCAAACAGTAGGCTGACTCTTCCTCAAGAGTCGGAAAATGGGCTCACAAATGTCTGTCAATCTGGCAATGAATCTGCTGATGTACTGAAGTCTGCCCAAGAAGCCTCTGACCTCTCTCTCTGTCCTCGGTGCAGGCATGTCAAGGATGGCTCTAATCTTGTCCGGTCTACCTCTATGCCTCGCTCACTGACCATGTATCCCAAGAGTTTCCCAGAAGTCACTCCAAAAGTGCACTTCTTGGGATTCAGTCTCAATCTGAACTGCCTGATCCTCTCAAAGAATCTCTCCAAAGCTGCTAAGTGATCTGATCTACCTCGGGATTTCACTATCATGTCGTCTACATAAACCTCGACATCCCGATGCATCATGTCATGGAAAAGCGTGGTCGCTGCTCTCTGATAAGTGGCTCCTGCGTTCTTCAATCCGAATGGCATGACTCTGTAGCAATAAGTACCCCACTCGGTAATGAAGGACGTCTTCTCCATATCCTCTGGAGCCATCAAGATCTGACTGTACCCGGAAAATCCGTCCATAAAGGACAACATCGAATGACCTGCCGTACTGTCAACTAGCATGTCGATGTGTGGAAGAGGAAAATCATCCTTAGGACTGGCCTTGTTGAGATCTCGGAAATCAACACAGACTCTCACCTTGCCGTCCTTTTTGGGAACAGGGACGACATTGGCCAGCCACTCCGGGTACTCGACCACTGATAAGAATCCTACACTGAGCTGCTTCTGGATCTCCTCTTTCACCTGCAAGCTCCAACGAGGGTGCAATCGTCTCAACTTCTGCTTAACCGGTCTGGCATGGGGCAGAAGTGGCAAACGATGCTGGACGATAGATGGGTCAAGGCCCGGCATGTCCTCATAGGACCATGCGAAAACGTCCAAGTAG
This sequence comes from Vitis riparia, assembly GCF_004353265.1. Taxonomy (NCBI): domain Eukaryota; kingdom Viridiplantae; phylum Streptophyta; class Magnoliopsida; order Vitales; family Vitaceae; genus Vitis; species Vitis riparia. The sequence continues at coordinate 9,871,030 of NC_048436.1, forward strand.
GATCTGAGCAGCTGGATGAGGCCATCTCTCTCATCTGCAGAAAATCCGATCCGATCCTCAACTCCCTAGGCTGATCTGCTGTGCCGAAATCAACAATCTCTGTGTCCCCTACAGCAGGTGAAACCCTCTGATCAACGGGATCCGAATCGGAACAGAAGATGAGTCATCATCTGAATCGTGCTGTGCAATCTCATCATCAATATCAAAAATCTGTGATGTGGGTGAAGATGGTGCAGATAAATCAATACAGAAGAGACAGGCAAATACTCAAAGATGCTCAAATCCATAGATGAAGAGTCAGAAACATAGTCAAACGGGAGACGAACCCCGACAGAACGTCAAATGAAAGAGGTGGGTCCACAAAGTCGGACGCTCCCTCAACAATGCCAACATGGCTATCAATCAAATCATCAAAAGCTATAAGGTCCTCAGCAGACTCCGAGCAGGGGCAGTCAGGCTCTCCTCGGCATCTCGATGGCGACACCCCGAAGAGATCAAATGATGAAGCAAGCCCAGGCTGAATAGTCTCCTCAATCTGGCTCAAGCTCAGGCGAGCATCTCGTCGATGTACTCGTCGTGGGACGGCTCCGTCCACTATGTCCCCGACCTCAGCAAAGGTCCCATGCTCATCGATCTCGTCCGGGAAGCAAAGCGTCATAAGGCTCGTGCGATCTGGAGAGGAAGGAGCGATCAACCAGAAGTCGAAGGGCCAGGGGCTCCGTCTCTCAATCGTAACTGCTGGACAAGGCGCTGAAGCTCGGCCTCCTGAGTGGTGCTAAGTCCTCCGATGATCCCATCAGACGGTGCATGCGGCTCCGATGCCCTCACAAAGTAATCTGTCAGGCTCCTGGTGTACGGGCGCACAGGATAATAGAAAGGCGTATGAGTCAGTCGAGCCCTCACCCTCTCCTTGCGCAATCGCGCCATATAGAGATAATCGGCCTCAGTGGGGATGAATCCGAGTCCGAATGGTACGTCATGATCAGGAATGGTATGAACTCGCTAGGCCGTGCTGACGTCGACCCAATCCCATGCCAGGAAGATAGGACATGCCTCTCATCATATCAAGCACTACAGTGCTGCCATGCTGGTCAAAGGACATAGCGACGAAGTCCCGGCAAAAGTCCTCTAGCTCAAGAGTCTGTACCTCATCAAAAGTGAACCCGGTCAGCAGTAAGTCGTCGTCGCTATGGCTGATCTGGAGCACGGGCTCAGCGGAAATGAACATGTCCCCTGCCGACTGTATGACGACTACCTGGCCCTCATGGATGAACTTCACTTTCTGATGAAGTGAAGAAGGAATGGCCCAGCTCGGTGAATCCACGGTCGGCCCAAAAGCAGGTTAAAGGATGAAGGAATCCTCAAAACCTGAAAGACGGCAACAAAAGTGGCCGGACCGATCAGCAGCTCAATCTCCAATGTACCCATGACCTCTCTACGGGTGCTGTCGTAAGCTCGGACGGTCTGAGTGGATGGGCCGAAATCGGATGGTGCGTATCCAAGAGCGATGGCGGTGGCCAGAGGACATACGTTCAGGGCCGAGCCATTGTCCAGAAGGACAGATGGAACTCGGCGACCTGAACAGCCAACAGATATATAGAGAGGACGCGTGTGGTCTGAACCCTCTGGTGGCAAGTCGTCATCGGAAAAGACGATACAAGTGGCTCTGCCAGCCGTCATCATATGAATGAGTCCCTCGGGAGTGGTCGTGGTATCAACTCTGATCTGGCTCAGAGCTCGAGTCAGTGCATCCCGATGAGTACTGGAGGACGCTAAGAGGCTCCAATAGAAATACGAGCCTGAGTGCTCTGCAACTGCCTCAAAATCTCGTCATCCTCTGCTCTGACCTCCTCCTGGGATGATGTACCCCCTAAGGGTCTAGCGGCAGCGGCTGGAGGTGGCTGTCTCAATACTCTCCCTCCCCGGAGGATATACTGAACGTCCGGAGTCTGAGGATCATCACTGTGTGGAGCCTGAACCTCCTCAACATCTGGGGCTAAGACAAATGGCGTCTGAACGCTATAGCGCGTGGATGTCAGAGGCTCGAAGTAGTAGCCTGTACAGACGCTGCCTCAGGAAATAATCCGAAGGAAGTGGCACCTGAGGCCCCAAAGACATGCTGCTCATCTCGTAAATATCCCCCAACTCTATGGGCTCTGGATCTATGTCATCCCAGCTCATCATGCAGACATGGTCATCAGAATCAGCGAAATCCAGGAAATGAATACCTCCGTCTGGTGGAGGAACTGCATGCGTGGTATGGGCCGGTAGTGGGTTTTGGGTTACACTCGGCTGACCCAAGTGAACCAAACCCTGATCAATCAAGTCCTGGATGGCATGCCTCAGTGCGGTGCATCGATCAGTCTCATGTCCTAGCCCCTGATGATAGGCACAATGCAAATCTGTCCTGAACTGAGGAGGTAGAGGCTGAGGGGGCGGTCTCGGAGTGAGTGCAGTCAACAAACCGGCCTCTATGAGCTTCCGAAGAGCCTGGCTCAACGGCATGCCTATCTGTGAAAACTGTCTCTGCGTCCTCAAAGCAAAAGGTGCAGAGGTCTGCTGAGCTCGAGGCCTAGGGTATGAAGGTGCGGGCCTCGGAGTGAACTGTGCAGCGTAGCATGGCTGTCCAGTGGCCGTATATGAAACAGGAGGCCTCTCAATGCCCTGAGTGGCATAGTAAGGTAGAGTCAATGGCTGAGCCTGATATGTCTGATCAAAAGCCGGGGAAGGTGCCCGTGGCCTGAACTGCTGAGATGCATAAGAAGATGAGGCTCGAAAACTGTGGGATCGGCTGATGGCGTCTGAGAGGCCTATGACTGGATGAACTGATAGCACTAACATCTGTCGGCCTCGGTCCTACAAAGGGCTTCTTCCCCTTAATATCACTAGGGGAAGAATCTGTCCATAAACCTCTCGAGATGCCGTCCTCGACATCATACAAAGCCATAACCAGAGACCCAAAATCTGTGAACGGGACCCCGACCACGTGTCTGGCGATCCTCGGCTGTAGGCTCCTCAAAACCATCTGAATCTGGTCTCTCTCTGATGGTCTATCCACTATCTCAGCTATCTTCCCGCGCCAGCGGGAAATGAAAGAAGAAACGGACTCCTCTGTCCTCTGCCTCAGGGCCTCTAGCTCTCTCCTCGATACATCCACGACAGTGTTAAACGAAAACTGTCGTAGGAACTCCCGGGCCAAGTCACCCCATGTCCGACGGCGTGAAGACTCCAAAGAAGCGAACCATCGCTGGGCTGCCCCACTCAGAGATAGGGGGAATAGAGTAATCATCTGAGACTCGTCCAAACCATGAGCCCTCATCACGGTGCTATAAAGTCTGAGGTGGAGGCGCGGACAACCAATGCCTGTATATCTCTCGATCTCTGGCATCCTGAACTTAGCCGGCAAACTAGCTACCGGCATACCCTCAAAATCGTCCCAAACAACTGACCCGTCTGACACTCTCATCTGTCTCATACACTGCTCGAGACGGTCCATACGCGCATGAGCGTCATCAGCGCCGGTGGTCTGGACAACAGCGGGCGGAGTGATCTCAGAATGCCGTGTAATACATAAGGTGAAGCCTGAGGCGCTGAAGGAATAGGTGGTGGCGGTGGAGGTGGCAACGAGTCATGCGGTGTCTCATCCTGAGCCACTGCTGGTGGCCTACCCTGCTGACCATCGATCTCCTGCCTGAGGCTGGCCAAAGCCTCCTGGATAGAAGCCATGGCGGCCGTGAACTGATCGACCGTGAGACCTGCTGATCCATATCTGATGTATCCGAAACCCGAACTAATCTGCCCTCTACTCTGATCCACGAACTATACCCAGACTGAGAGTAAAATCCTGATCCTGAAAGTACTTCCTCTGCTCTGATCCACAAAGGTATATCAAGACGAAGAACAAAGGTCCGATCCTGAAAGCACGAAGAACGGAATAAGGATATGCTCGGGGAATGTATAGAAGAAAAGATAATCTGAACAGGAACAAGCAAAGCATCCAAGTGAAGATGAGCGGTCCGACCGTACTCAAACTCGTCCTGATCTCAGTGCACTCTCAACTGGAGACTAAACAGAGGGAAAATCGGATCCAAAACTGCGGCTACAGAGGCACGGAAAGCCCTCAGATGCACCCACGTGTAGGGAGGGAATCCTAATCGAAGGATCTACGGCTCAACCTACGAGGTCAAGGTGGCTCTAAATGGATAAGGGTGGACTTTAAAATATCCCTAGCAGAAGCGATCATACCCTCCGCGGTATGCAACCCTCTGCACGCCTCCGAAGAGACGGGGCGCTTCCATGCAAGGTGGTAATCACTTCCACACATGCACTACCTCGACATCCCAGGGGGTTCCTATGGTGAAACCTCTCAAACTCTCAACACTCAATAGTCAACTAGAGTGCACAGTGATGGTGTGGGTGCATCCGAAACCCTAGAATCTAGAGCAGAAAGAAACACACTGGTCGCACAAATATCCATGAAACCTAGCTCAGGGCTATACAGGTCTTCAATGATCGGACTCCAATCGACATCAAAGTGTCGCTCTCCTCCAGAATGCTCCCGTACATCGATATAGCCCGTCGCTAGACCCTACTCCTAATCTCCAGCTCGGTCAGAAGCAAACACATAGAAGGCCTCACACTTGCAATAGTGAGAGCCGAGATGAAAGGAATGACCGAAACCAAGAGAATTGGAGGTAGGGGGATAAATGTGCTACCCATAGAGACAAGCGGCATGCAATCAAGCAGATAGAGGGTAGTCATGCATCATACAGTCAAGCAGAGTATAGGATATATCACTCATGTCCACACAAAAAGCTATGACTATCAGGATGAATAGCAATACGAACATCATGCTCAACAGACGATCAAGACAATATGCAAGACAAGGAAAACAACACAGCAAGTCAATCGATGTACAATAGTGAGTCTATGCATGTGAAGTGAGCAGAATAACCAAGAAGAAACAGAATCGCTATACCAAGCAAAACAAGATGAGCAATCTATGATAATCGGCATGTCAACATACTAAACTGATATAGCAATGAAGTATAGAAAAAAAAAGCGACATCCGAAACCCCAAATCAAGATGATCAATCATATCAATGTCATAGCATAATATCCAAGCATGCATCAAAAACTCCCAATGTGCAATCAAAAGACAGGTACTCACTGATCGACTCATCAAATGCCATGTTTGCTTCATCTTAAGTTCAAGCTTGACCCTCTAAAAATCCCCAGTGGAGTCGCCATTTTGTGGACACCGCATTTCGGCTCATGCGTTTTCCACTCGATGACGAGCTTGATTTTTATTTCAAAAATGATTTTTATTTATTAGAAAATGACTTGGAGTCGCCACTTATTTTTGTTTTATTTTTAAAAGGGTAAACAAAATAAGAAAGAAAAACCCTAAGTGTGACTCCTTGTTTCGGAAAAGGTGGTCTGTGAAAAACCGGATCGGGTTCGGGGGTCAGGTTACTTATCGGGAAGGTACGGTAAAGACCGTAGCACCCCTCTAAGCCCTTAAAGTCGGGTCTCTACTAATAAAATGAAGCTGACGCGGCAATCAACGAGAAAGTCAATGGATACCCACCTAAATCATGCACAATATGCGAATCAAAACACGCAATAGAGATTGACTAGAATGGGAGTGGATGCGTACCTCGGCCATGAGCCATAATGCGCTATCAAGGAACAGAATTAGTGCACAATTGACGAATACAAAATATAGCTCATGCATATCGGAGCGTAAAACGAAGCTCAAGCAAAATACACTAAGCACAACAGTTGACAATCGAAAGAGATCGAACATAGGGCCCCCACCAAAGCCCAATTTATTACTCATGAACTAGTATCACTAATTCCGTGTTTTAGGATTAAGAAGAATTCACTATTGCCTATGTAAATCAAGAAGAACAGAAGATTATTTAGGAATCGAAATGGAATTAAAACCGTTCGAATGAAAACCGGATCCAGGAAGTTTATTTGAAGATTAGAGTATTTGGAATTAAATTTAAAATATTAGAGCCTCGGTAATTAAAAGAAATTTGCCAAAGAAAATGAGAAATGAACTTTAGGGAATTAAACTGGACAGATATAGATTTTGAAAGTTGAATTTGTAATAATAATAATAATAAGGAATGAACTTTAGGAAATTGAACTACGAGAATATAGATTTTTAATAATAATAAGGAGAAATGAACTTTAAGAAATTAAACTGCTAGAGTATAGATTTTTAATAATAATAATAATAATAATAATAATAATAACAATAAATGATAATAATAACATGGATAAACGAAAGGGATTAAAAAGGGCTTTGGAATTATAAGGGCCTAAGGTGATAACAATAACGATAATAATAATAAGGATAATTACAATAACAATAAGGTTTTGAAGTAATAATAATAATAATAATGATAACAAGATTTTGAAAGTCGAATTAATGATAACAATAATAATAATGAGATTTTAAAAGTTAAATTAATAATAATAACAATAAGGTTTTGAGGGTTTGAATTAATAATAACGATAATAATAATAATAATAATAATAATAATAATGAGATTTTGAAAGTGGAATCAATAATAATAATAATAATAATAATAATAATAATAATAAGATTAATGATAAGATTTTAAAAGGTTGGATTAATAATAAAAATAAGAATAAGATTTTGAAAGTGGAATTAATAATAATAATAAGATTTGGAGAGTTTGAAATATAATAATAATAATAGGATTTTGAAAGTTTTGGATTAATAATAATAATAATGATAAGGTTTTGAGTGTTTAAATTAATGATAATGATGATGATAATAATAATAATAATAATGTGAAAAGGGGTTAATAATAATAGGCTTTGGAGTTTAAAGGGTTTAGGATATGGGCTTTAGGGATTTGAAAAGGGGTTAGGGGTTGGCAATGGGCTTAGGGGGCTTTTGAAAGGGGTTTTAGGATCTGGGCCTTTGAGATGGGCTTTGAAAAGAGGTTAAAGGGGTTTAGGAATTGGAAGTGAGCTTAGCTTATAATAATAATAATAATAATGGTAATAATAGTAATAATAATAATAATAGTAGTTAATAATAATAATAATAATAATAATAATAATAGTAATAGCTAGTAATAATGATAATTGAAATAATAATAATAATAATAGCTAATAATAACAATAATTAATAATAATAGTAATTAATAATAATAATAATTGAAATAATAATAATAATAGTAATAATAGTTAATAATAATAATAATAATAATAGTAATAATAGTTAGTAATAATAATAATTGAAATAATAATAATAATAATAGCTAATAATAACAATAATTAATAATAATAATAATTAATAATAATAACAATTGAAATAATAATAATAATAAGAATAGTTAATAATAATAATAATAATAATAGTAATAATAGTTAATAATAATAATAGTAATAATTGTGATAAGATTATGAAATAATGATAATAATAATAATAAGGTTTTAAAAGTCGAATTAATATTAATAATAATAATAGTAGGCCTTGGGCTTCAAAAATGGCTTCCAATAATAATAACATGGATTTCAAAAAAATGGGCCTGGAAGGGAATAAACAAAAGGGAAATGGGCCTTGGACTTTGGAAATGGGCTAAAGGGTTAGAGATGGGCCTTGGGCTCCATCTTCTTCCTAGCTCCCCCCACGTATGGCTGCTACATCTGCAGCCACCTCCTCGCGACGGCAGCAATGGCGACGCCAGCCAGCACCAGCACTAGCCAGCACCAGCACTAGCCAGCACCAGCCAGCAGCCAGCACCAGCCAGCAGCCAGCACCAGCACCAGCACCAGCCAGCTTCGAAAAATTTTCGGAATCCTCTTAAGCGCCAGAAAAACTCGTTTCTCTTTTCTTCTCTGTTTCAGACCATTCCCGAAAAGTTTCTCTGCCAGTTTTTCTACCGCTCCTCAAGTTTTCATTCAAATTTTCTTGAAATCAGGTGTCATTAAACCCAGACAAACAAATGGATCCCCCAATCCACACCAAAAATGACAAACTGATGCCCACAAAGACAGCTAAAAATGGAAATCCAACCATATAACAAAAAATGAGAAACTAACAAGCTGCAGGAGTTGTACCTGGGAAGCTCTCCTCAAGCCAATAGTTGCTCTTCTCCCACCATCTTCGTTTTTTTCCTTTCTTTCCTTTCCCTCCTCCCCGAAAAGCTCCCCCCAGATCCCTCCTTTCTTTCCTCTGTTTTCCTTCCTCAGCAAGCCATCCTCCCTCTTGTTCCCGTCCCATCTGGCCGCCCCCCTCAGCCTAAATCCCGGGGTGGTCAGAAGATTATAATCATGAAAAAAAGAAAAGAAAAGAAAAACCCAGCTATCTCTCTGGGGGGGTCTACAGTTATATAAATAGTTTTGTATGTAGTTTAATTGTGGTTAAATTTCAATTATAAAATATTTAATAATTTAACTTCTAAGTCATATTTGATACGTCTAAACCTTATATTAAATTTTATTAACAAGAATTATATTATAATTAAGTTTTATTTATGTAAAGCTTAAGTATGGTTAAGTTCTTAATTATAGTCCAAAAAATGAAGTCCAGGCATATAAAAATTGGCTTAAGGCATGCTTTTTAATATGGAAAGTTCTAAGTCATATTTGATACGTCTAAACTTTATATCAAATTTTAATAACAAGAATTATATTATAATTAAGTTTTATTTATGTAAAGCTTAAGTATGGTCAAGTTCTTAATTATAGTCCAAAAAATTAAGTCTGGGCATATAAAAATTGGCTTAAGGCATAAATGAGTTAGGAGACGGCTTCAAGCTTTTTAATATGGAAAGTTCTAAGTCATATTTGATACGTCTAAACTTTTTATCAAATTTTATTAACAAGAATTATATTATAATTAAGTTTTATTTATGTAAAGCTTAAGTATGGTTAAGTTCTTAATTATAGTCCAAAAATTAAGTTTGGGCATATAAAAATTGGCTTAAGGCATAAATGAGTTAGGAGATGGCTTCAAGCTTTTTAATATGGAAAGATCTTACTGTGAGCAATGACCTTTAGGATGTGTGGAAACTAGATCTTATTGTGAGCAATGACCTTTTAAGATGTGTGGAAACTAATTGTTATGGCCCCATGAGAAAATTTCAGTGTCTATTTGTTAATTGTTTTTTTTTTTAAATATTTATTCTTAAGATATATATATATATATATATATTTGAGAACCAAAAATGGAAAATAAGAGTTTGCTTGATACCTATTTTCAAAAATAATTGTTGAAAACTGTTATTTGATGTTATGTAAAATAAAAATCTATTTTAAAATTTGAAATAATATTAACTTATTTTTAATATATTTAAATATGTTTTAAAATAATTTTTATATTTAGTGTTTTATTTTTAACTATTTTACATGTTTGTATAATTATTTTTTAAAAATAATATTAAAAAATAAGTGAAAAAATAGAAAATAATTAAAATATGTTTTGTGAAAAATGTCATGTTTTATGTTCTTAAGAGTAGAAAACAGAAAATAGTTTTTTGTTGTCAAAAAAGTTTTTTTTTTTCTTAGAAAACAAAAAACTTTTTTTGAAAACAATTACCAAACATACTCTAATTTTTTATTCTTAAAAATAGAACTAATATACTTTTATTCTTAAAGATAGGAAATGATATGCTTTCTATTGTTTTCATTTATTTTGTGATGATTGTTTTGTATAATAATAAGATAAATATGGAGAATAATTAAAAATAAAGTACTATAATAAATTTTATTTTTTAAAAATATTTAAAATATAAAAAGCAAATTTTAAATATTCTAAATTCCTAAACAAACTTTTGTTGTAAAAAATATTAGAGAAATATTTTTAAAAACTATTCTCAAATATACTCTTACTAACCTATTCTTAATAAGTAGTTTTTTTTTTTTTTTTTTTTTTTTTGTGGGTCTTAATAAGTTCTTTTTTTTAAATAAGTTATTATTAGGGTTGTTTTTGGTACACACTCTTTATTTTGGGGTACCTACCCACATTTGACCCTAATGATAAAATGACACGTGTAAAGTGCATGTCATTTAAAAATTTACAAAAAATTATTAAACTGGTAAAGATGACCTATTGGTGAGAAATAATCACATGCATTTTATACATATCTAAATATTACAACTTTTTTTTATTTTATAATTTATTATTAAATATCAAATATAATTTGTTATTTAATGAACTACCTAACTCTATTTAAAAAAAGAAAATCCTACCAACTACCCTTATACTCTCAGAATTCATATATCCAATTTTTTAATATTTTAATATTATAATTTTTTTAAGGATAATTATTAATTAGTATCAATAAACAATATTATTATATTTCCATTTGGAAAAAAAATTCAAAAAAATATGAAAATTTGTCAATTTTCCAATGAAGAATGTGAAGAATGGTATGGAGAATGTGAGGATTTGTCATATTCTTCCTAGCCTTTCTCACATTCTTCGTACCCTTCATCACATTCTTTGTACTCTTGTTCACATTCTTCATATCCTTTACAATTACTTAGTGTTTAAAATTTTAATTTTTTTTAGGATAATTTCCATCATTTTTGAGCTTAATTAATATCAATAAACAATATTATTGTATTTTCAAGTGGAAAATAAATTCGAAAAATTGTAAAATTTCAAGGGTACGAAAAATGTGAAGAAGGTACCCTTTCTCACATTCTTTGTACTCTCTCCAATTTTTAATTTTTTTAGGATAATTTCTATCATTTTTAAGCTTAATTAGTATCAATAAACAATATTATTATATTTTCCAAGTAAAAGAAAAATTTTAAAAATATGAAAAATTGTCAAATTTTCATGGTACGAAGAATGTGAGAAAGGGTACGAAGAATATGAAGATTTCTCATATTCTTCGTACCATTCATCACATTTTTTATACATTTACTCACATTCTTCGTACCCTTTATAATTACTTAGTGTTTTAAAATTTTAAATTTTTTTAGGATAATTTTCATTAGCTTACTTAATATCAATAAAAAAATATTGTTATATTTTCAAGTGAAAAAAAAATTCAAAAAATATGAAAAATTGTAAAATTTCAAGGGGAAGAAGAATGTGAGGAATGGTATGAAGAATATGAGGATTTCTCACATTCTTTGTACCCTTCCTCACATTCTTCGTACTCTCCTAATTTTTTAGTGTTTTAATTTTTAAAAATTTTTTAGGATAATTTCCATCATTTCTATTTTTAAGTGGAAAAAAAATAAAAATATTGTAAAATTTCGAGGGTACAAAAAATGTGAGAAATGGTACGAAGAATGTGAGGAAGGGAACGAAAAATGAAGATTCCTTATATTCTTCGTACCACCTCCAATTTTTAAAGTTTTAATTTTTTTAAATTTATTTTAAGGGTAATTTCCATCATTTCTAAACTTAATTAATATCGATAAATAATATTATTGTATTTCCGTGTGGAAAAAAAATTTGAAAGTTTAAAAATTTGTAAAATTTTCGAGGGTAAAGAGAATGTGACGAAGGGTGCTAAGAATATAAGGATTCCTCACATTCTTTATACCATTCCTCACATTATTCGTACCTTCTACAATTACTTAGTATTTTAATTTTTTAATTTTTTTTTAAAAATAATTTCCATCATTTATAAGTTTGATTAGTATCAATAAACAATATTATTTTTATTTTTAAGTGGAAAAAAAATCAAAAAATTCAAAAAATTGTTAAATTTTAGGGTACGGAGAATGTGAGGTAGGGTATGAAGAATGTAAGGATTGCTCACATTCTTCGTACCCTCCTTACATTCTTCGTACCCTCTACAATTAAAATAATTTTCATTATTTCTAAGCTTAATTAGTATCAATAAACAATATTTTATGAGGAAGGGTACAAAGAATCTAAGGATTCCTTATAACCTTCATACATTTTCTCACATTTTTCATATCCACTCTAAGTTTTTAGTGCTTTAATTTTCTAATTTTTTTTTTGGATAATTTGCATCATTTCCAATTTTACATTTTTTAATTCTTAATTTTTGTAACAATTCTTTCAATAATAACTCAAAATAATATTATTAAACTATGTTATTGTCATTTCCAGTTAAAAAGTAAATATGAAAATTTAAAAATATAGATAATTTAGGATACGAAAAATATGAGAACGGTAAGAAAAATGTGATAAATATATGTTTGGTACTTTCATCACATTTTTCATATTGATTTTTAGTTTTAAAATTTTTGAAATTACAAATTTATTTTTGAAACTACTATCATTAGTAACTCAAAAGAGTATTAGTAATTTATTTTATTGTAATTTAAATTTGAAAACCTTAAATTCAAAAAATGTAAAAATTGGAGAGTACGGAAAAAATTAGGACGATCTAATTACCTAAGCTTTACATATGATTATAAAAAATGTTGAATTTTAATGAAAATACTCATTTCATATTAAATATTACCATATTCATTTTTATGTTGAATTTAAACGTTTAATAATTTGTTAAAGATAAAATAATGTAATTATGATATATGATGATTTTTTTGTTAATAAATATATTTTCAAATTTTATATTAATTTTTTTCCAATTCTATTTTTATCTCAATATTTATTTTATTTAAACCCATAATAAATAGTTGAGAATGGAGGAAGAAATTAAAGGAGACGGTGGAAGGTCACAATTGGTTCTTCCCTTAACCGGTTAGGTGAAATTTTTATTTCAAATTTAAAATGGATGGCTAAGATGTAATCTTGGACATACGATGACTTAAAAACTTTTCGATACAGTACGAAAGGAGATATTCTAGAATTTTCCTTATTCTTGATAAGTCGTTTTTGTTTTAACTTTATAATGATTTGCATTATGAGTGACATATTTTTTCAGACATAACCAAGGATGAAAATTTCCTGGGGAAGTTTCATGTGTCGGTTAGGACCGACATGACACATGATGGAGAGTATCCACCTAGCCCCTTTCACCAATTTTTTTTCCTGATTTTTCCGGATTTTCACCGACATGATGTATGGCCAAACTCAAAATTTGTATTTTTAGAGGGGCTTGGAGGGCTCCCTCATAAAAATTTAAGACCCTTGCGTGTAAAACTTATATATATATATATATATATATATATATATATATATATATATCTTATTTAAACATTTAAAAAAAATAAAAAATAAAATAATAAATTAATTTTAATTATTTCTTTTTCAAATTCAAATTAAATAATTATTAAAAATATAAAAACCATCATATTTTAATAATCTTTATTTATATATATTTCATATTATGATTAATTACAAGAAATGTATATACCTATAAATAAATTATAAATATTTTAAAATAAAAATTTATTAGGATAAATATATTAATTTGATGATATAAAATGAATTTTAAGTTGATTTTATCAAATAATCTTAATGCTTAATATAAAAATTAAATAATTAATTTTAAGTTAAAAACTTAAGTTTCAAATTAATTTTATCAAATAATTTTAATATTTAATGTAAAAATTAAATCATTAATTTTAAGTCAATAACTTAAATATAATTTAACTTAAAATGAATCGTATTAAATTGGACCGAGTGAAGTTTAATTAGAAATGAGTAATTGAAGGCATTTCAATTTATGGATGAAAATGAAAAAGTATGCATGAAATTTTATATAATGCAATATCAAAATGAGGATAAATTATTAAAAAAGCTGAGGGATTTCAAAATAAGAAAAAGTTATTTTGGATAAGAGAGTTGGCATTATAAAATTTTTTTACTTTTTTGGGTTTTTGGTAGCTAGAAAAAGTTATTTTTGGTAGGCATTTCCGCCGCGACTCTAGCCTCAAAAGTTCATTGGGAGGAGAGAGAGAAAAGAACAAAAAGAAAAGATAAGAGAGAAGGAGAATCTCCACCAAAATCAAGTGTCGTTTCCGCGGTGAGAGTTCAGCCTTTCAGCTGAAAGCTGCTTTCATTTCTTATCTTTATTTGAAATTTGAACTTGAACCTTTTGTTTTGTCGAACCCAACAACCTTTCAGGCAAATCTTCTGTACTTCCATTTCTTGCTCTCATTTGCACATACATTACTCCTCCACTTGTTAGTATTTTTATGTTTGCCAAGTTCTGCAATTTTTGTAGCTTAAATGGAGCTTTGAAACAAGTACTTTGAATAGTTTTTCAACCTTCTCACTCTATCATCTCTTCAGATTGAAGACCCATTAGGCCTTCAAAATGGTGAAGTTCTCCATGCCCTTGATGGGTTTGATGCTGTTATGCTTGTGGGCAACTGTTACAGAAGCAAAATACATCAAGTACAAAGACCCTAAACAGCCATTGGGCGTTAGAATCAAGGACCTCATGGCCCGGATGACTCTACAAGAAAAGATTGGCCAAATGGTGCAGATCGAGCGCGAAGCTGCATCTGCCGATATCATGAAGAAGTACTTCATTGGTAAAACAGATTCAAAATCATTGATCAACGTCTAAGTCGGAACTCTTGAGTTTTTTTTTTTTTTTTTTTTTTTTTGTGGTGAATGAATGCTATGCAATGTGCAGGGAGTATTTTGAGTGGTGGAGGGAGTGTCCCGGCCAAGAGAGCATCGCCTGAGACATGGGTGAGTGTTGTGAATGAATTCCAGAAGGGTTCTCTATCCACCCGTCTTGGGATTCCCATGATTTATGGGATTGATGCAGTTCATGGCCACAACAATGTGTACAACGCAACAGTTTTTCCTCACAATGTTGGTCTTGGAGCTACTAGGTAAGTGATGTGCATCTACAAGTATACATGTGCTTGGGTTTCTTTGATCAAAATGGGGCTTTAGAGTTGAGGTTACTTTCAATTTATTTGTGCGCATTGGACCTCTGGTTCTGGGTTCAAATGGACCAGATATCCAATTCCCATCTGTAATAGATGTGCAGCTACCAATTTTCTAAATTGACTTGGCTGAGAGATGAAGGGCGTAAGCGAAGGAATTAACAAATCCAAGCTTTTCTAACGTATAGATTTGAAGGGGAATCTGTTTGCTCAGTGCCTCAAATGGTAGTAAATCAGCAGATGAAAGTTGAAACAGTATAGCCCTTAATGTGTATGACTTGTCTTAGGTTGCTGATATTTCCTTTTAGCTTTGAGCCATTATGTGAAACTCCTTTTGATGTTTTGAAAGGTCCACAAGTTTTCATGAATTCTCATACAAAATTTTCAGTATCTGAAAGAATGGATAAGGAATGCATGAAAAAGCTGAGACTTGAAATTTGGACTTGAGTACCCTTGTTTATAGTTGATTTTGTAAATCTTTGAATCACATGGCACTGTCAATTTATATTTTTATGGAATTGAATATTTGATTGAATTAATGTGAGTGCTCAGGTTCTTGCAGTCAAACCTATTGTTGCATGATTGGCTTATGCTTAACCTAATATTGTTTTTATTTTTGTTATTATTATTATTGTTTTAAATCTCAGGGATCCTGAGCTTGTGAAGAAGATTGGAGCTGCAACTGCTCTTGAAGTTAGAGCTACAGGAATTCCCTATGCTTTTGCTCCATGTATTGCGGTAACCACATGATAACAGAGTCAGTAGTTATAAATCCTAGTTTTTTTAGCTTGTTTGGGGTTCTAATTTGTTATTTGTCTGTGAAATCTGTTGACGCAGGTTTGCAGGGATCCAAGATGGGGTCGGTGTTATGAAAGCTATAGTGAAGATCATAAAATTGTTCAAGCAATGACCGAGATCATACCTGGTTTGCAAGGAGATTTACCTGCTGGTTCTAAGAAGGGTGTTCCCTTTGTTGGTGGAAAGTAAGAAATTTAGCAAGGATATATATATATATATATATATATCCTTTCTTTAACCTCTTTTATTTCCACTAAGTGAATTATTAACCACTGATATTCTTGGTGTTGAATCTTTCAGAAAATCTCCTTTATTGTGTCCCTTTATTCAAATTATTATTATTATTATTATTATTATTATTGTTTTGTCTTAAAATTTCTTTTTTTTTTTTAGCGAGGTCACATTGCTAGTCACATCACCATTTAAATAAATTAATTTGAGCTCGTCAGATCTCTATGCATTTTCATATAAGTTCTGTACAAAATGCATATGGACTTTTGAGATGATCAGTCAATAAGTCATAACTTTTAATATATGATAGCAAAAGGATGGACCTGATGCTACCTGGTCTGCAGTTTGTAGCTTTTGAACATACTCTGGAGTATGGTTCAGTTTTACATGATTTAAAGATAACTGCTTCCTGTAAATTTGCTCAACTGGCCTTATCCATGTACCTTAGTGGTGTGCCATGTGATCCTGTAAATATTAAGCATACTGCATACTGAAACAGGAAGAAAAATGCCAAAAGGCTTCTCCATGTTAAAGCTTCATATTCTTTACTTGGTAGGTTGACTGCTGGTTGTGCCTAAAAGCATTAGAAGCCATTTTCTGCTTGAACAGTGGTTTGCATTTCTTTGGATTTCGTTCATCATAGATTTTTAGGTGCTAATTTCTCTCAGAACTTTTCTAATTGGGTATGCAAGGGGTTTGCTATAGGTATCTGATGGATTTGTTTGTCCTTGCTGTAGCTGTAGACATTACTTGGAAAATGTTTTCTGGTTTGCATAATCATTCCCTATATTTGATTCTGTAGAAGGATTGATTAGAGCCTCTGCAACTGCTGTAAAGTCTCATGTTAAGAAAGGTTTACTTGGTTGGTGAATCTCTTATGGCTTGTGCATGTCAAGAAGCACATCTGAAATTAAGATTGTTGTTTAATAATCCTATGGAAATTTATTGAAATTCTGTGAACTGACATAGTTAAAGGTCCTGTTGCATACTAGGGAGAAGAATGATTTCCTCATTAATTTTTTAAATTGGCTCAGGACAAAGGTTGCAGCTTGTGCCAAGCACTATGTGGGGGATGGTGGTACTACCAAGGGCATCAATGAGAATAACACTATAATTGATTTTAATGGATTGCTCAACATCCACATGCCTGCATATCGTAACTCCATCAGCAAAGGTGTTGCTACAGTTATGGTTTCCTACTCAAGCTGGAATGGAAAGAAGATGCATGCTAACCATGATCTTATCACCGGATTCCTCAAGAATAAACTACGGTTCAGGGTAAAGGAAATCATTTAAGAAATTATTCAACAAGTGTCTCAAGTTGTTAATTGTAATGAAGGACTAGAATTGCTAGGCATAATGTGTTTTGGTGGATGTATTTCAGGGTTTTGTCATATCGGATTGGCAGGGTATTGACAGGATTACATCTCCACCCCATGCTAATTATTCTTATTCTGTCGAAGCTGGAGTTGGTGCTGGAATAGACATGGTCAGTCAAAATTCATTGTGATGTAGATAAATAAAACCCTGAAATATTAGTGTACAATTTAATGTTGCTTAAACTGACAAAGGTATAGTGAATTTTGTACTTGTTCTGGATATCTTGCAGGTCATGGTTCCATACAACTTCACAGAATTCCTTGATGATCTAACCTTCCAGGTGAAGAATGGCATCATCCCCATGGCCAGGATTGATGATGCAGTGAAGAGGATCCTGAGAGTCAAATTTGTCATGGGATTATTTGAGAACCCAATGGCTGATCTCAGCCTGGTCAACCAACTTGGGAGCCAGGTCTGCTATTTCAACCCCATTAATACATTTTTCCTGGATGGTGACAAATTCCTATGTTGATCAATAATGTGGCTCAACAGGAGCATAGAGAGTTGGCAAGGGAAGCTGTGAGGAAGTCACTTGTGCTGCTGAAGAATGGTAAATCTGCCAAGAATCCATTACTTCCCCTTCCTAAGAAAGCACCAAAGATACTTGTTGCAGGAAGTCATGCTGACAACTTGGGTTATCAATGTGGAGGCTGGACAATTGAATGGCAGGGTCTCGGAGGCAATGACCTAACATCAGGTATAATTTAAAATCCCACTTTAAACATAGGTTTCTAACTTCTCAAAATTGCATTTTGATGTATAAAATTCAGGAATTTCATTCATTGCTCTGTCAATATGCTTCATAGTGGTTTCTTATAGGCTAGATGAAGATGCGCTTTTGCCTAAACCTTTGGCAAGGCTTGAAATTTTCAGCGGAACAGGGGTGCTCGTATAGCATAGCTCAGATAAACCCGAAATTTTATTCTCTTCAATTGTCTCATAATTATATGCATAATCAGTGGATTTCATATTGAGGTGGTCATCTAATAACAAGCTGTGAACCTTATGACTAGAAAGTGGAAGATCAAAAAGTTTGTTTTCTCACCATATCTGAAAGGACTATTGAGGGGCATTTTATCCATTTTGTGAGAGCATTATTATTATTTTTTTCTGAAAGGTTTTTCTGATGGAATTCTGTTTTAATTAACAGGAACCACAATCCTAACTGCGGTGAAGAATACCGTTGAATCTGGCACTCAAATTGTCTACAATGAGAACCCTGACTTAGAATACGTCAAGTCAAACAAATTCTCATACGCAATTGTTGTTGTGGGTGAGCCTCCTTATGCAGAAACTGCTGGTGATAGCATGAGTCTGACAATAGCTGAACCTGGTGCAAGCACCATCTCCAATGTCTGCGCAGCTGTCAAATGTGTCGTTGTTATCGTTTCTGGCCGCCCTGTTGTGATCCAGCCCTATCTAGCAAAAATAGATGCACTTGTAGCTGCTTGGCTTCCAGGAACTGAAGGCCAAGGTGTTGCAGATGTGCTGTTTGGTGACTATGGATTCACTGGAAAGCTGGCACGAACTTGGTTCAAGACAGTGGAGCAGCTCCCCATGAATGTTGGTGATCCACACTATGACCCTCTATTTCCCTTTGGGTTTGGTCTAACGACTAAACCCACCAAGCAGACCTAGAAATCCCATTGGGAAGGGCGATACTCATCCAATTAAAACTTTCTGAGTTCATTTTCCTTTTCTATGTACCTTTTCCTAGAATGTGGTTGCTGCATTTGTTTGTTTTTGACATGCAAGGATGCTATTTAAACAGAGTAGTAGAGGGTGCTCATGCTTCAAGCAATATCCATTTCAACCTGGAGCTGTGAATGGTATTCAGCATCCCTGAGATGTGTACCAGAGATTAAGATTAAGAATTGAGTGGCAAGTTTGCGATAGCATGACACTTATAATTTATTCAATCGCTACCCATTCATAATGTACTATAAATCTGGATTTGAATCCTAATATAGCATTTATATATTATGCTTTTGGGCCCTTTCTTCATTTCTCCTATGGAGGATGAATGTCAGATCCAATTTTTGTTGTATTGTAAGTTTACAAAGGAACACTGAAACATGCACACTTACGCATGTTAGCATTCCTAAATTTTATTTTATATATATATAATATTAAATAGTTTTTAATATTTTCAAAATATTGAGTTGGGCCCCTTTTGTAAATTGGATTTGATTTATGATTTGAGATTTGGGCTTAGTATGTTGTTTTAGAATTATCATTTCAATTGAATTGCATTCGGTTTTTCTTATATTTTTATTGGGCTTTGATTATTTATTTTGCCTCTTCATTTGGATTTTTCTTGGTGTTTGGACGAGTGTTTTGACACCATGTTGATTTTTTTGGACTTTCTGGATTTTTCTCTCTAAAACTCTTGGTATTTATTTATTTATTGTTTTTTGTGAGAGGTTGAGATGTTTTTGGCATTTCCAAGTTTCGTTGGGGAAGCTCTAGAGAGCTACTAGAATTGGGGTTACACGGTAAAGGATATAATAATAATAATAATAATTCTAATAAACCAAACTCCCTTTTGAATACTTTTTTTTTTTTTTTACAAGCTGAATTTCGTTTTTTTTTTTTTTTTTTTAATAAATAAATATAAATATTTTTTTAATAGATAAAGTTAAGTTCTATATCTTTTTTTTTTAAAAAAAAAAATCAAAATTTCATAAATAAAACAAGTCTCACCGTTTGAGTAGAGACGCATGTGAAAAATGTAAGTCACACTATATGAACAAAGAAATTTGATTTAATATTTATTAAATTTATAACTAATTGGTAAAAAAAAAAAATTATTATAAAATTTACCTAAAAAAAGAAGAAAATTTTGATTTAATGATCATTGACTTCATAATTAATTTAAGAGAAGTTTCAACCATAATTAACATCAATTTACAAAAACAGTAAACCAATTTAATAACTTAAAAAGTTACTTAATAACTGACTTAACCCGAAGAGAACATGAGCCTATATGCTCTCCTCTAAAACCCTAGTTGGTTCAATTCGGCGGGCTAGTCCCGGTTTCCACCAATTGAGCTAGTGTGGGACACGAAATGAAATGGCCCAAACTCAAAGAAAATAGGCCCAAAAAATGAAAATAAAATGGGGACTAAGGAGTAAGGACCAATTTTTGGGTCTACACCTTGTTCAAAATTTTATTTCATTTTTTAATTATAAAATATTGTTAAATTTTTTAATTTTAAAATATATAAAATTTTACATTATTTAATTTATTTTTAAAATTTTTAATTATGATCATAATCATTTTTTTTATAATTTTATATTTGAGAAATTGATATTCATTTTTTAATTATAAAATATTGTTAAATTTTATAATTTTAAAATATGTAAAATTTTACTTTAGTTAATTTATTTAAAATTTTTTTAATTATGATCATAATAATTTTTTTTATATAATTTTATATTTGAGAAATTGATAAATTTATGTGTCAAATGTACTATAACATTTTCGGTTATAAAAACGTTATCTTGGTACAAGTAAATGATTGCATTAGATGGGCTATTATTGAGCAAATTCTATGAGGTAACATGATGGTATGAAATAAGTATTATAATTATGCTTGACAAAAATATGTTAAAATTTCATGTCATTTCCCAGTCACTATATGAAATTTTTATCATGGACAAATTATTTTTCATTAAGAGATTTCTAATATTAATCGAGTCGATTTTTAATTTTTAAATTATTTGAATCAATGATCTGAGATCCATTTGCCAGTGGGACAAGACTAAAAAAGAAAAATAGTAATTCTAGACCAATTCTGGTTCACTATTTCTTGAAATTTATTGGATTTATATTTTTGTTTAAAAATGATTTTAATAATTAGTATACTCATTAATGAATCAAATGCATTATGTTTATCGTAATTTGAAGTTCATGCATATATAGATGAAAAATAATTGTCATATTAGGTAAGTTCTACCATGTGAATTTCTAGTACTAATTAGATTTTTTTTTTTCAAATTGTATACTATTTTTAAAAATTAACGGTTTGATTAATAAAACTAAGAGTTTCTTTGATAGCGATTCTAAAAAACGTTTTTAATATTTTTAACATTTGAAAATTTTTATTTTTCAAGTGTTACAAAAACTAAAAATACTTTATAAAATAACTGCTAAATACACTTTAAGATATCAACTTTCATTTGTAATATTTTTCAATCTCCATTAATTTGAAATTTATTTTGTAAGTGATAAATTTGAAAAAAAATATAGTTGATGGAAACAGCCATAAAAGAGATTTGAAATAAGATTTGGTACATATTAATTGGGTCAAAATTTTAAATTTATTTTTTTTAAATTAATTAATAAATGGTTATTTATCATCTCCCACTTTATTTGAAATCTATATAAAAAATTCAAGTTGGTAAAGATAGAAAGGAAAGAGGTTTTTATTTTTATTTTATTTGTTTAGATTTTTGTTTTATTCTAAAATTGTTGTATCATTCTCTAAAAAGTATTATCCTTTTTTGTTTTCAAAAAATAGAAAATTGTTTTTAAATCATGAGATAAAATCACTCTAAGAAAATTAAAATAAAAAATTCTTTATTCCTAAAAAATCACTTTTAAAACGCCCTGAGTTTACAAGATATAAATTTTTTATGTTATATTTGAAGTTTAAATAGATGAAAAAGTGAATTTTGACTCATTAATTTGAAAATATATATATATAAAAAGAATTTAAACTTTGTAAATCAATTTTATTTTTATCAATTTAAAAATATTTTAAAATACATGCACTTTTTTATAAATCAAATAATTATTTCTTAAAATACCCTTTTACTTGATTATATTAAATAAAATTATCCAAAATTAATTTACCATTGTAATTTGACAAAAGTTTTTTTACAAATAAATATATTGTAAATTTTTTATTATATAATATGAGATACAAATCATTATAGAAAAATTCTCCCAATCCATTTTTAATCTCCTAGTTAATAATGATTTTATAATTCTCATACTTTTTTTAATAAAATTGAAGAAAATTTTTGTCAATTTAAAATACAATTAAAATGAAAATACTTAAAAATTAAATACAAATGAAAACCAAAACACTTTATAAAATAAAATAAAATATTTACTCTCATTCTATTTCCAGTTCTTTCCCGACATTTATATTTTTTATCAGAGTGTTTTGTTTTAACTAAGTCAAAGTTAATATTTTATTTTTATATTTTTAGCTTTAAAGTTTTTTTAAGTTTTAATTTTTAAAATGTCTTATTTTATTAATCTCAAATTAGTTCTCATAGTAAAAAAATTGTTAATGGGTGTTATTAACATCACAAGTAAAATGGTCATTTCAAAAAATAATTATTTGAATTAAGAAAAAGTGTATGTGTGGACCCCGTATTTCGGCTTCATGCGTTTCCTACTCGATGGAGAGTTCGATTTTTGGATAAAAATGATTTTATTGATTAAGAAAAATGACTAGGAGTCGCCACTTATTTTTGTTTTATTTTTAAAGGGTAAACAAAATAAGAAAGAAAAACTATAAGTGTGACTCCTTATTTGGAAAAGGTGGTCTGTAAAAAACTAGATCGGGTTCAGGGGTCAGGTTACTTATCGGGAATGTACGGTAAAGACCGTACCATCCCTCTAAGTCCCTAAAGTCGGGTCTCTACTAATAAAATGAAGTTGATATGACAATCAGTAGGAAAATCAATGGATACTCGAATTGATCATGCACATATGAGAATCAAAACACTCAATAAAGAACGATCGAAGTGGGAATGGGGCATACCTTGACATCAAACGATCAATGCGCTATCAAGAGAGCGGGTTAGTGCACAATTAAGAAATAATCTCATGCATGTCAGAGAGTAGGAGGTATGATAATCCAATCAAACAATCAATCAATCAACATAAAGTCACCCATGTTGGGCCCCCACCAAAGCCCGTTTATTTAGCATGACTTAATGTCAAAGATTCCATTATTATGGAATTATGAAAAAATTATTCATGCTTATTGAAATCAAGAGGAGTAGAAGATCGTTTGAAAATCAGAGCGGAATTAAAACTATTCGAGAGAAAACTAGATTTTTGGAAATTTATTTGAAAAATTGGAATCTCGAAGATTGCTGGAAAATTGGAATTTTAGAGTTTATTTGAAGATAAGACTTTTAGAGATTAAATATGAGAATGAGATTTTAGAAATTAAATTTGAACGGGATTGAAATTTTGAAAATGATTTGAGAGTTCAGGATTTTAAACGAGTGGGTAAGTGGATGAGTGAATAAGTAAAGGAATTGAATAATAACAATGGTGAAATAATAAAGATTAAGTAAATAATTACAAAAGATGGAATTTTAGAGATTGAGGATGTGAATTTAGAGATTGAAAACTTAAGAATTTATTTAGAGATGAGATCTTTGGCATGCGAATAACTGAATAGGTAAATAGATGGGATAACGTTAATAACGAGAATAATCATTAAATGGCGGTACACAAACGGTGGAGCTTTTGAGATTGGAAATTAGATTTGGAAGTCGGGTTCTGAAGAATTAAACTTTAACGATTAGAATAAATAAATAAACATGGAATAATAATGCTAATTAACGAAAATAATATTTAAACGAAAAAAAAGCGCGGTGGGATTTTTGAGATTGAAAATTAAATTAGGACGTTGGATTTTTGAAGAATTGGGCTTTGAATAAATAAATAAATATGGGATACTAATTCTAATTAAAGAAAATAACATTTAGACGAATAGTGGAACTTTTAGGATTGAAAGTTA
Source organism: Vitis riparia (assembly GCF_004353265.1). Classification (NCBI taxonomy): domain Eukaryota; kingdom Viridiplantae; phylum Streptophyta; class Magnoliopsida; order Vitales; family Vitaceae; genus Vitis; species Vitis riparia. Next base: position 9,895,008 of record NC_048436.1, read on the forward strand.
AATTATGACATTGGATTTTTTTTGAAGGATTGGATTTTTAATAAATAAACTAATATAGGATAATAATACTAATTACCGAAAATAACACTTAAATGAAATAAAAAAAAATAGTGGAATTTTTAGGGTTTGAAAATTAAGTTAGGACATCGGATTTCTGAAGGGTTGAATTTTAAATAAGTAAATAAATATGGGATACTAATTCTAATTAAAGAAAATGACATTTAGACGAATAGTGAAAAAATTAAAACATGGAATTTTTGAAGGATTAGACTTTAAATAACTAGATAAAAACGAGATTATAATTCTAATTGATGAAAATAAGATTTAAATGAATTATTGAAAAATTAAATTAAGGCATGAGATTTTCGAAGGATTAGACTTTAAATAAATAGGTAAATATGGGAGGATAATTCTAATTGATGAAAATAAGATTTAAACGAATTGTGGAATTTTTAGAATTGTTAAAATTAAATTAAAACATGGAATTTTTGAAGGATTAGACTTTTAAATAACTAGATAAATACGAGATTATAATTCTAATTGATGAAAATAAGGTTTAGATGAATTGTAGAATTTTTAGGATTGAAAGATTAAATTAACACATGGAATTTTTGAAGGATTAGACTTTAAATAACTAGATAAATACGAGATTATAATTCTAATTGGTGAAAATAAGATTTAGATGAATTGTAGTATTTTTAGGATTGAAAAATTAAATTAAGACATAGGATTTTTGAAAAATTACTTAAGGACCTTGTTTTGAAAATAGAATGTAAAGTTTAGAATGTAGTAAATTTATACAAAAATTTTCGTACATGGTGATTAGACATAATTAAAGGAGGGAAGATAAGATATGGATTATTTTAAATTTTGAAAAGGATATTCAACCTTAATACTTTGTCTTTTAATTGCCTTTAAGTTGAGCTAACTAAATTGGTAGAAATAAAATGAGACAACGAATAAAAGGGGATGAATAAATTAATTAATTATGGATATTAGAGGTTTTTTTTTTTTTTTTTTTTAAAATTATTTAGAATTGGGCAACCTAATAGGCTAACTTGAGGTGGACTTGGGCCAGGAAGATGGTTGGCATGAGGCTCTTCACTCACACAAATGGGCCTGGGCTCTAACTCAGGCCCACATCCATCATCAATGGGCGAGCCCAAGGCTCCCTTTCTCCACCATCGGCGACATGACGGAGAGGGAAGCAGTAGTAGCAACCCGACGACATCCAGAAGACGTTGCCGCCGTCGCTGATGACCGGCACAACTGTCCACCTGGCCGGAGTGGGTCAAGGCGAACCATGCTTGCATCGGGGAAGAATCCGCTAGGGGTCTTGGGGTGCGACTGCTGTCGGCTTGGTTGGTGGAGGGAAAGCTACAGGCCATGAACAATGGAGGACGAGGCTGGTGGTAAGACGACCTTCAGATGTTTCAATGGTGCGGTGAGTGAGCTCACCGTTCGGCGTAGCGGCACCAAAGCGCGAGCTGGCTGTGCTTGACTGAAGCCTCTCTGTGAAGCATGCTGGAACTCGCCCTGGCATCGTCCCGAACAACGGCGATAATGCCGGGATCTCTAGCAAGAGATCACTTGCATCATCCAGACAATGCATGAGGGCGTGCTCGACGCATTGCGGTGGCGGCTTTGATAGCTTCAAGTAGCCTGATAATGGGAGATGGTTTTGCGGAGGTGATGGAGGTGGCAACCAGTCCTGGGAATGGGTCGAAGGTAGATGGCATGGGGGGATGGTTATGAGTGGTAGAGAATAGAGAGTTGACACGTGATAGGTGCATTAGGGTGAGAAGAATGGAAGGATGGAGGTGGCCGGGTGCATGTGGGGATGAGATAGCTAAAAGAAACAAAAATAAAAACAGAGCAAGGATGAGAGATTTAAAGAACTATATGGCAAAACCACGTTCAATGAGTGATGAACAGGTTGCCAACTAGTGGGACAAGTTAGGAGCCCATGATTTAATCATCAAACATCCAATCCAACCCAAGAAAATACAGTCACTTATAGAAGAGAGCCTGGAGTATCAGGGAGAACAAACAAACAAAAAAAAAAAAAACAAAGCATATTACCCATAATAATCATGCTACATCCAAGCAAACCTATGGCCCTTGATGTCCACAACAAACAACAAAACAATATATATAAATTGGCAAGTGGTGAAGCAGGGTGTTAGAAAATGAATGCTTACCAAGCTCAAGGTGGCGTCGCCCTCTCTGTTTTTTTCCTCTACCGCTGCCTGCCTTTCTCCCCTCTTCCTTGGCAAGCCCCTGTTTTTCTATCTTCCTTGGCAAGCCCCTACTGTCCTACTGTTCTTCCATAAGCAGGCATGACCTCCTCAACTACCAACCTGACCATCCATGCCCTTTGCCGTGTCTATGAAGCTGCTCTCCTTTAGAAAGGGGTCCCTCCCATCCTACCAAAAAAGAAAACTCCCCCTATCTCAGGTGGTCCCAGCTAAATCCAAAATAAATAAATAAAACATTGGTCGTCGCTGTGAACGCCGAATGGAAAAACTAACAATGGCTCTGAACACCGAAAACGAAGAAACGATGGTGGCTCTGAATGCCAAAACTGGAGAAGTGGCTCTGAACGCCGAAATGAAACGACGACTCTGAACGCCAAACTGCAAGGAAACAATGAGGGGGAAATGCGCCCTAGTGTAGCACGCCGCCACAACCCTCAATCCACTAGAAGGGTCCGAAAGAGACTCCATGAGTCCTGAAAGATGCTCCGCTAGCGAGTCAGAATGATCAGGTCGATGGTGAACGTAGTCTCATGACCCGCCCGACGAAATCACGAGATCTGTCGGAGTGTCGCAAAAGGCCGAACTCCTCTAACTCATAATGCTCTGTCAGAAGAATCTATTGTCATCCTGAACGGATAATCCAATAGTCTCAGGGGGTAGTCCGATAAGAGACACACCATGATCTTGACATAACAATCTACTGAATAGTCCTGGTCAATAGGGCGATCAAAACCTGAACATCGTGCTCCACTGAAAGCTCATCTCGACGAAAATCACAGGAATAGCGATCAGTAAGGCAAATACAATACATCTCGGTTGAGGGATGGAAACTATAAAGGATCTGTGAGAGAACGATCGCCTCCATGGCTAAATGAGGGAAATATGCCCTAGTATGGCATCATATGTACCCAATTTGTCCTGATAACTCAAGAGTAACTCCATGGGGACGTACAAAGGATCTAACATGTACTCTACTGAAAGGGTGAAGCGGGAATCCACGCGCCTGAGATAACTCCGTCCAAGAATCACGACTATATTGGAAAATATGAGTCTGACTGAAATGCTCAATAAAGGCTCCACCAAAGAATCGGGACAAAATGAAATCAAATCATCAACCTGATGTGTATCTCATAACTGGGGATGATCATGCAAATCCATGGAGATCTATAGATCTCGACCAAAAGGGCGAATATGCTTCAGTATGGCATCGAATGTGCAACAGGTCGGAAAGATCAACTGACATCAAATCATCAATCATCAACTATGCAATCCTGGTCACCCGAATCCATAATTGAATCAGTCCCACAGATCAAAGAGGCGTCTCCTAGAAGGAAAGTATGATGACATCTAAGTGTCGAGAGGTGCAGGCCTAATGGGGCAACTCCTAAGAGGCCCCACGGAGGAATCATCGTAAAAGCAGCGAATAGATCAGCGTCTCGGCACATGTCTCGCAAATGGGGATAAGTACGCAACTCCACCAAGATCTGTAAATCTCATCCAGAACGGTAATATGCCCCAATATGGCATCGAACGTATGATAGGTTGAAGATCAGGTGGCATGAAATCATCTATCATCAAACATGCGACATCTGTGAAGAATCATAAATCTCATCTGAAATGGAAAATATGCCCCAGTATGGCATCAGGTGCACGACAGGTCAGAAGAACAAATGACGTGAAATCATCTATCGTTGCACATGTGACCTCTATGAAGATCTGTAAATCTCATCCGAAACGGAAATATGCCCCAGTATGGCATCAAGTGCATGACAGGTCCAAAGAGTAAAATGACATGAAGTCATCTATCGTCACACATGTAACCTCCGTAAAGATATGTAAATCTCATCCGAAATGGAAATATGCCCCAGTATGGCATCAGGTGCATGACAAGTCCGAAGAACAAATGACATGAAATCATCTATTGTCGCACATCTGACCTCCATGAAAATCAGTAAATCTCATCCGAAACGAAAATATGCCCCTGTATGGCATTAGGTGCACGACAGGTCCGAAAAACAAATGACATGAAATCATCTATCGTCGCACATGTGACCTCCATGAAAATCAGTAAATCTCATCCGAAATGGAAATATGCCCCAGTATGGCATCAGGTGCATGACAAGTCCGAAGAGCAAAATGACATGAAGTCATCGATCGTCGCACATGTAACCTCCGTGAAGATCCGTAAATCTCATCCGAAACGGAAATATGCCCCAGTATGGCATCAGGTGCATGATAGGTTCGAAGAACAAATGACATGAAATCATCTATCGTCGCACATGTGACCTCCATGAAAATCAGTAAATCTCATCCGAAACGGAAATATGCCCCAGTATGGCATCAGGTGCACGACAGGTCCGAAGAGCAAAATGACATGAAGTCATCTATCGTCGCACATGTAACCTCTGTGAAGATCCGTAAATCTCATCCGAAATGGAAATACACCCCAGTATGGCATCAGGTGCATGACAAGTCAGAAATTGGGCAACATGAAATCATCTATCATTGAACATGCGACATAAGTGAAGATCCATAAATCTCATCTGAAATGGAAAATATGCCCTAGTATGGGCATCGGATGCACGATAGGTCAGGAATCGGGCGACATGAAATCATCTATCGTCGAACATGTAACACTGGTCATCCGAATCCATAACTGAATCATGTACATAGATCCAAGATGTACCTCCCGGATGGAGAAGCATGATGGCATCCAAGTGTCGAGAAATGCGGACCTAGCTGGATGGATCTCGGGAGGCTCCGTAAGGTAATGATCATGTCCAGTCTCAGTGAGCATCCAGTAAGTGATGATGATCGTGCAAGTCCGTGAGGATCCATAAACCTCCAAATGAAATGGGATATGCCCCAGTGTGGCACCAGAGGTACGATAGGTTAAAAATCAGGTGACACCAAATCAATCATCGTCAAACTCACGATCCCGTAATCCGAACACAACTGAATCAGACTTACACATCAAAGAGGCGGCTCCAAGAAGAAAAAACATGATGATATCTAAATATCAACCAGATCTCAAACACCTGTCCAAGTAGAGGTTGTCGAAGACGACATTTGATCCCATGGCCTCAGGGTGGTCTTAAGACACGAGACGTAACGTAGGCCAAGGTGATAGGGTGATAGAAATGAAAGAAAACTAGGCTCAAATACCCAATGATCAAAACCCATGCCCTCATATATGAAATGCAACATGTATAGTGAATTCCATGAGCCATGGACCTGAGGATGCCTAACGTGAATATGATGTCGATAAGGAGACAAATGAAGCAAAATGAACTGATAATGATATGTGTAATGATGATGCGAAGTGAGTATCAAACCCGAGATGGGTTGCTGTAAGAAGAGAATAAGACGTGAAGTGAATGAGATGAATCATAAGCAACAATAAAAATGACAGTGAAATAATGAATATATGAAGAAAGGTGGTGATCGACTCAGATCAAACATGAAGTGAAGTCACATCAATAATGAATGTAATGATGGAAAGGACAATGACTAGGAGTCCTTAGGAGAAGGTTACTAATCTCACTCTCAAAGAGATACGACAAAGCAAATACAAATAACATAGGATCCTAGAGAGCTCACATACGAACTCTCAATAACGAACATACTCGATAAAAATGACCCCTCAAATATCAATATACATACTCAATGATTGAGAACACTATGCACATACACACACGTGCTTTTTTTTTTTTTTGCCATATATACAAATATACATACCCTGAACATGAACAAATGAACCCTAAGGATGATGTCGATAACGGATGGACACCATCTCAAGTGCTAAGGCAACCAAAACTCTCTCTAACGAGATGACCTTCTCAAACTAAGGATCTCTAAACCAATGTTCGCGAGATAGATGGTGGAAATGATGTGGCTATCCTCCATGTGATGAACTGAGGAGGATCACCACTTAGGGTGGAGAGAATATGAAACAAACAAGTAGCAGATAGGATAAGGAATAAGAGACGAGGAACACAACCAACGAGATGAGATGAAAATGCAAAGGTGTAGTGATAGGAAAAGATAATGAGAAAAACGTGCCCCTAGGTCCAAGGCTCATGAAATTCCCAAACAATGCATGCATACACTAAAAGGGCCCCTATCCTGGTGTGAAAATGTGAGCAAGGCGATAAGAAAGAAAGGCTATAATGCGCATGCGAGACTCAATGGGCTAGCAACGGACTATGTATCAAAAGGGAATAACAAAGTATATGTGTAGACCCTCTATTTTGTCCTACTAGCACATGTTCTATTACAGTCCATTTGATACTTTACGATAATTCTCTGATGACCCATTGGGCACCACCTTAGGCCCACTTTGGCACCCTAGGCCCATTTAGATGCACTTGGCCCATTAGGTACACTCCTAGATCACTTGACACATTTTAATCACCTTACATCACTTGGGCATTTTTTTTTTTTTTTTTTATAAAAAAAACCTTCAAGGTTACTGGGCACGTTTTTTTATCACTTGGATATCTCTTTGGTTTAGTTTTCACTTAATTCACCTTGACACTTTCCACTTAGGTCACATAGGTCACTTAGATATTTTTTGTGAGCTTAATTCCATAAGATTAGTTTCTTGATTGATGGATTTTTGAGACTAGGTGAGTATTGATATTTTTATTGTTTTATTTAGATTGCTTGAGATGAATTTTCGATGTTTATTTGTATCAGCTTGGTATTTTATTTTTATTTTTTATTTGTGTTTTAGTTTAATATTTAGACTATTGTTACGTGCATGCGACATTTATTTATTTTTTCTGTTTTATTTATTTATTCATCCACGTATTTATTTTCATAAAATTGCAGATGGTCAGGGATCTTGTATTATTATCATTATTATTACTATTATTATTAGTTATTACTATTATTATTAGTATTATTATTATTATTAGTGTTATTATTAATTATTAGTATCATCATTATTAGTATTATTAATATCATTAGTAGTATGCACTCACTGTATGTTTGTTTTATTATTATTACATTCTTCTTATTTTAGTTTTCATTTTTTTTTTATATAGATTTGTTTACCTTTAATTTTATTTTTATTCTTTTAGTTTATCAAAAAAAAAAAAAAAAAGATAAAGAGGAAAAAAAGGAGAACAGGTGGACTAGGAGGAGAGGCTTTAATGTGGAATAGTAATTTTCTGAAAATGAAGAGGCTTTGATCAGGAAAAGATGAGGGAGAGATTACAAAAAATGAAAAATGGGAGTTGATTGAGAATCTTAATAGGGAAGAAAAGGGAAATCAAAAGACGGAGAAAAGAAAATTGAGATGAGAGGTTTTCGAGGAGTCTGCATGGGAAAGAGGCAGGGGTCATTTTCTAGAGGGAAGGAAGAGTTTCTCAAGAGAGGATAAAAATGGGGACTTAGGAGTTTGAAAAAAAGAAGGAAGTGGGAGAGGTTTTGAGGAAAACAGAGAGAACGGGAAAAGAAGAAAAAAAAAGAAAGAAAAAAGGAGTTTGAGAGAAGTCTGAGAGGAGTTTGAGAGAAGTCTGAGAGGAGTAAGAGGGAAGGTTTTGAGAGAGAAAGAAAGAAAAGTAAAAGAAAGAGCTAACAGGAGGAATCCGAGAAAAGAGGGGGGTAGCTGGAAACTGATATTTTAAATTGCTTGAGAATAGACAGTGAAGAATGCTTGTTGTCCGTGGGAATCTAGTTCTAATATTTCTATTTACCATTGTTGCATGTTTGTTTTTACTTTCACTGTCTCGCTCAGAAATATAATATGAATATGCAGTCTTAGTTTGGTTGTTGGATATTTTTTGGTTCGTGTCTCTATTTGACCTTGGACTCACCTGCTTCCATCCCACCAATCTAAGCTCATTGGCTATGACATGAAACGCTATTATGGGTAGTTCATTCCATCCCTTTCGTTATGTGCTTTATTTTCTGGGTGTTTGACCTTTGTTTCCGGATGTCTGGCCATGGAGAGTTGGACCTTGTGAATATGGGATGTTGAGAAGTCGTGGATGATCATGAGATGATATCCATGTAGTGTTTGAACAGGAATGTCTAAACGTTAAGAGCTAGGCACCGTTTTCTCCTTTGTTGGGGCTAGGCATGTTCATGTTCTTCAAACCAGCCATACGGTGTCTGAACGGGGTGGCTGTACCGTTGGTGGCAGCGGCTGAAAGCTGGAGATGAAACCCTCTCCAAGTGCTCGCTTCAGCTGCGCATGGAGGGGGGTGGAGCTTATTTTTCTGGTGGCCGGCCTTGGTTGCAGCCCTGCTAGCGGTTGTAGTGACTTCCTTTGCCCTCGCCGGAATACATAGGATTGTTCGGGTAGTCTTTAGATGTGAGTCTTGCTGGCGGTAGCAAACTGACTGCTTTCCAGCGTCGCATGCAAGAGCTCGTCTTTATGCAGTCCATTCACTTTGCTCCTCTATCAAAGTCAAAAGGAAGCAAAAGAAAAGAAATAAAAAAAACTATTAAACCATGTATTTCATTTACTCTTCTGGCCCAAATAGTGTTTTAAAATCCTTGTTTTCTTTTTCTATTTAATCTTTTTTTGTTTTTTTTTGTTTTAGTCCTCAAATAGTTTTTAAACTTTCCGGAACTCAATTTCGTGTTTTAAAGTTTTTTTTTGGCAACAGGCACAAGAAAGTTTATTTTATTTATTTATTTATTTTTTGTTTTAGTCCTCAAATAGTTTTTAAACTTTCTGGCCCAAGTAGTGTTTTAAAGTTTTTTTTTTTGGCAACAGGCACAAGAAAGTTTTCCAGCATGCATCAAATGACCATTGTCAATGTTTATTAATTATTATAGTATTGCATGACATTCAAAGTCCACTAACTTTTATTGTTTAAAGAATTGTTGATGCATAGTGGATATAGCATTGCGTGTAGACTTATATTATAATATGCATGAAACAATGAGGTGCTTAGTTCATGAACAATGTTTATTATTTTTATAGGCTCTTGTATTTTAGGTTCTAAGCTATTGCGTGTTTATCATTTTATTTTAAGTGTTCTAAGTTATTGCGTTTGTTTATTTATTTATTATTATTATTATTAATTATTTTTCTTCATTTTCATAAAATCATTTGTTGTTAATTTTTAAATATCTATGTTAATTTATATTGCTCCTTAAATTTTTATTCTTATTTTTGGTCAATCTACATTAATTTGCATTGTCATTAAAATTATTAATTGTTATTTTGGTTGACCCATATTAAGTCTTTGTAGTCCTTTGAATTTTTTTAGTTTTTAATTTGTTGGCCTATGATAATTTGTATATACCTGGGATTTTTTAATTGTTGATTTTAATAACTCATGTTAGTATATTTTGCTTCTTGAATTTTTAGTCTTTGGTTTGGGCTGATCCATGTTGGCATATATTGCTCTTTGAATGATTAATTGATATTTCGGTTGATCCATTGTTGTTCAATAGTTTTCTTTAAATATTAAGGTTTTAGTATTTATTTACCTCTTATTAGTTTGGGATTTAAATATCTTTAGATGTTAGTTTTTTATTATTTTCCAATTATTCATTCTTATTGAACCTAAATTAGTTCATGTTTTTTTATTATCTCTAGCATTAGTTTGGTTGTTCCTCATTAATTTAAGTTTTTAATATCCCTAGTTGTCGATTTATTTTAATATATACTCTTAATAATTTTAGGATTAGTTTCCCTTAATTAATCTTCTTATGTTCTGATATTCAGTTGTTAGTTTTCAATATTTCATGTGTAAATAGTATTAAAGTATGTGAGGTTGAGAATGTTTTATTATTATTATTATTATTATTAATATTATTATTATGTTATAAGATATTCCATCCCAGGCCCACGCTTTGCATGACCACTTTCGGGATGCGAGTCTTACCGACTACGTACCATCTGTTTATTTATTATTTTTTATTTTTATTCTCATACATAAAAAAATATAATTTTCAAAACTTTGATATTCACGTTTCGATTTTCAAAAATTCCAATTTTCCAAAAATTTCTATTTTCGAAATAATTTTCCAAAATTTCATTTTTTTAGTTTAATTTTCCAAAATTCCATTCTCGAAGTCCCAAATTTCCAAATTTCCAATTTTTAAAATTTAATTTTCCGAAATTTCATTTTTCAAAAATAATCCTTCCAAATTTTCAATCTTTTAATTTAATTTTTCAAAATTCCATTCTCAAAATTCCCATTTTCCAAAATTCAAAATTTATTTATTTATTTGTTTTTTTATTATTTAATTTTATTTTAAATTATTTATTTATTTATTTATTTTGAAATACCATTCTCAAAGAGATTTCCAAAATTTTCAAACTCATTTTTTTAAAAATAAAATTCCATACTTCCGAAATTTCAAATTTAATTTTCAAAATTCCTCTTTTCAATTTTTTTTATATATAAAAGTGAATAAGTTTTCATAATTCCAAAATGATGGAATTTATGAGAATTAATTCATAGCAAAAATTAATTGGGCTTTGGTGGGGGCCCGACATTTATAACATTTTTTTCGAAAATAATTCAAGTAAGTTGTGCTCTCCATTTTGTTTGATTTTGATTTGGTTTGGTATGAGATTTTCTTACACTTGTCATTGTACACTAACCTTATTTTCATGACAGCACTTTATTACCTACTACTAAGGTACACTCTCACTCTCACTTCGTTTATCATTTCGTCATCATGACTTATTTTTGAATTATGATCATTTTGGTATCCATTAATCTTCTAATTAATTGCCATGTCTGGTTCACCTTATTTAGTAGAGACCCATTTTTTTAGGGGCTTAGAGGGGTGCTACGGTCTTTACCGTACCTTCCCAATAAGTAACCTGATCCCCGAACCCAGACTCAGGTTTTTCGCAGACAGCTTTTCCAAAAAAATCAGGAGTCCATTTAGGGGTTTTATTCTTACTGGTTTTCCCTTTTAAAAATAAATAAAAGTAAGTGGTGACTCCAAGTCTTTTCTAAAAATCATATTTTTCACCCAAATAAATGAAAAGGGAGTCTCGCCGATCGAGTGGGAACGCATCATTAAAAATGCGGGGTCCACAATATGGCTAACTGAAATGATGGCCACCCATCCTACGACCATGGTCTCAAACATAGTATCTCTTTAGCTGATCCACATTGTTCGGCTCTGAGAATTGGTTTCCATCTAAATCCATCAACCATGTGGCGCCCTCTGGGGTCAACTCCCTGATGAAACAAGGTCCGCTCTAGTTGGGTCTGAACTTCTCTCTAGGATCTCTGATCAATCCCCTGATGACTTTCAGAACCAAGTCACCTATCCGTAATGGTCTGGGCTTGACCCGCTTTTTGAAAGCTCGGGCCATCTTCCTCTGATATGCACGAACATGGTCTGCTGCTCTCAATCTCCTCTCATCTAGGAGATTGAGCTGATCAAATCGAGCCTGAGCCCAATCTGCCTCGGGAAATTTGCTGCTCTAGTGCTACTCTCAATGAACCCATTTCGATCTCAACGGGTAGCACTGTCTCCATGCCGTATACCAATGAGTAGGGTGTAGCTCCTATAGAGGTGCAAAAAGAAGTCCGATAAGCCCACAATGCAAATGGGAGCTTCTCTGACCAATCCCGAGAAGTCTCGACCATCCTCCGTAAAATCCTCTTAATATTCTTATTCGCAGCCTCTACTGCCCCTTTCGTCTGCGACCTGTACGCAGACGACTTATGATACCGGATGCCATATCGCTGCACCAAGGTGTCAACCTCTACCCTAAAATGTACCCCTATATCCGAAATCAACTCATGAGGGACTCTATAGCGACAGATAATGTGTGATTTGATGAAACTAGCAACTCCAGATGATGTCAATCTCGCATACGAAGCAGCCTCCACCCACTTGGTGAAGTAATCGATGGTGACCAGGATGAACTCATGACCATTGGAAGATTTCGGCGAAATCTTCCCGATAAGGTCGATACCCCATATAGAAAATGGCCACGGCGAAGTCAGTGCATGCAACTCTGAGGACGGCACGTGAATGAGATCTCCGTGTATCTGACACTCGGGACATCTCTGAACAAACTAGCAGCAATCCGTCTTCATGGTCAACCAGAAGTAACCAGTCCTCATGATCTTACGGGCCAACATATGCCCTCCCATATGTGATCCACAAACTCCCGTGTGAACCTCTCTCATCACTCGATCGGCAGAGGCACGGTCTAAGCACAATAATAACATCCCATCAGCTGATCGCCTATACAACGTCTTGCCACAAATCACAAATCGGGCGGCCAACTGTCTCAGTGCTTTCTTATCCTTGGTCGTGGCGGCCTCTACATATACGCTAAGTCTCAGAAAGTGATATATGTCATGGTACCAGGGCAAACCATCGTCTATCTCTATATCGTCAATCAAACAACAGTACGCAGGAGCAGATCTCGACTCGATCAACAATGTGCGAATAGTGGCATCAGCAGGAATGTCAATTATGGAAGCTAGAGTAGCTAAGGCATCAACAAACTGGTTCTGCGCTCTAAGCAGATGGGTATATCTCAAATCATCGAATCTCCCGACCAGTAGCTCCAAATACGCGTGGTAAGGCCTAAGCTTCACATCTCTAATCTTCTACTCACCCTGAATCTGTCTCAATACTAGATTGGAGTCACCAAACACCTCCATCTGTCTAATCCCGAGCTCTAGAGCCATCTCTAATCCCAGAATACAAGCCTCATACTCAACAATGTTGTTCGTGGCAGGATGTCGATCCAAGAATGCCAAACAAACAGATTTGGGAATGTGATCGCCATGAGGGGATATCAACAAGACGCCTATCCTGTATCCAGAATGGTTGGCTGCACCATCAAAGTACATGCGCTAACCTGATAAATTGGTCATAGCTACGACATCCTCGTCTGGGAAGTCATCATCAATGGCTCTGCCATCAGAAACTGGTAAAGAAGCTAAGTGGTCTGCGACAATGCTCCCTTTGATGGACTTCTAAGTGACATAATGGATGTCAAACTCAGTCAAAAGTACCAACCATCTCATGAGGCAACCGACCAAGGTGGGTCTGTCAAACAAATATCTCAAAAGATCTGGACGGGATATCAAATGCACTGAATACTCGGTCATGTAATGTCTCAATCGTCAAGTGGCCCAAACCAATGCCAAGCAATAACGCTCAATCATAACATATCTCGTCTCGTAATCTAACATCCTCTTACTTAGATAATAAATGGCTCAATCCTTGCCCGAATCATCGAGTTGAGCCAACATGCATCCCAAAGCCACGTCTGAGACGGATATGTATAGGAGTAAAGGACGGCCTGGTATAGGAGGCGCCAAGACTGGGGGTGACAACAAGTACTCTCGGATCCTCTCGAATGCGCGCTGACACTGATCATCCCAAACAGTAGGTTGACTTTTCCTCAAGAGTTGGAAAATGGGCTCACAGATGTTTGTCAATCTGGCGATGAATCTACTAATATACTAAAGTCTACCCAAGAAGCCTTTGACCTCTCTCTCTGTCCTCGGTACAGGCATGTCCAGGATGACTCTGATCTTATCCGGATCTACCTCTATGCCTCTCTCACTGACCACATACCCTAAGTCATTCCGAAAGTGCACTTCTTAGGGTTCAGTCTCAATCTAAACTATCGGATCCTCTCAAAGAACCTCTTTAGAGTTGCTAGGTGATTTGGTCTATCTCGGGATTTCACTATCATGTCGTCTACATAAACCTCGACATCTCGATGCATCGTGTCATGGAAAATGGTGGTCACCGCTCTCTGATAGGTGGCTCCTACGTTCTTCAATTCGAATGGCATGACTCTGTAGCAATAAGTACCCCACTTGGTAATGAAGGACGTCTTCTCCATGTCTTTTGGAGCCATCAAGATCTGACTATACCCGAAAAATCCGTCCATAAAGGACAACATTGAATGACCTACCGTACTGTCAACTAGCATGTCAATGTGTGGAAGAGGAAAATCATCCTTAGGATTGGCCTTGTTGAGATCTTGAAAATCAACACAGATTCTCACCTTGTCGTCCCTTTTGGGAACAGGGACGACATTGGCCAGCCACTCCGGCTACTTGACCACTGATAAGAATCCTACATTGAGCTGCTTCTGAATTTTCTCCTTGACTTATAATCTCCAACGAGGATGCAATCGTCTCAACTTCTACTTAACCGGTCTGGCATGAGGCAGAAGTGGAAAACAATGCTGGGCGATAGATGGATCAAGTCCTGGCATGTCCTCATAGGACCATGCGAAAACGTCTAAGTATGCTTTGAGCAACTGGATGAGGCTATCCCTCTTATCCCCAGATACATCTGATCTGATCCTCAACTCCCTAGGCTGATTTGCTGTGCCGAAATCAACAATCTCCGTGTCCCCTACAGTAGGTGAAACTCTCTCATCAACGAGATCCGAATCGAAAACAGAAGACGAGTCATCGTCTGAATCATGCTGCGCAATCTCATCATCAATATAAAAAATCTGTGATGTGGGTGAAGATGGCGTAGATAAAGCGATAACATGACAGACAGGCAAATACTCAAAGATGCTCAAATCCATAGATGAAAAGTCAGAAACATAGTCATGACAGGAGACAAATCCCGATAAAACATTAAAGGAAAGAGGTGGGTCCACAAAGTCGGATGCTCCCTCAACTAGGCCAATAGGGCCATCAAACAAACCATCAACAACTATAACATCCTCAGCAATCTCCGGGGCGGGGGCGACCTGGATCTCCTCGGCGATCTCAAGGATGGACACCCTAAAGAGATCAAATGGTGAAGCGAGCTCAGGCGGGGCTATCTCCTCGATCTGGCTCAAGCTCATCGCGAGCATCTCGTCAACGTACTCATCGCGTGGTGCGGCTCCATCTACTATGTCGCTGATCTCGACAAATGTCCTGTGATCATCAATCTCATCTGGGAAGTAGAGCGTCATAAGGCTCGTGCGATCGGGGGAGGAAGGAGCGATCAACGTAGAAGTCGAAGGGCCAGGGGCTCCGTCACTCAATCATAACTGCTGGACGAGGCGCTGAAGCTCGACCTCCTGGGTGGTGCTGAGTCCTCCGATGATCCCGTCAAATGGTGCATGTGGCTCTGATGCCCTCACAAAGTAATCGGCTAGGCTCATGGTGTACGAGCGAACAGGATAATAAAAGGGCGTATGAGTCAGTCGAACCCTCACCCTCTCCTTGCGCAATCGCACCATATAACGATAATCGACCTCAATAGGAATGAATCCAAGCCCGAATGGTACATCGTGGTCCGGAAAGGCCATGAACTCACTAGGCCCGTGCTGACGCCGCCCCAAACCCATGCCGGGGAGATAAGACATGCTCCGCATAATATCGAGCACCACCGTGCTGCTGTGCTGGTCGAAGGACATGGCTACAAAGTCTTGGCATAAATCCTCTATCTCCAGAGTCTGCACCTTATCAAAGGTGAATTCGGTCAGAAAAAGATCATCATCAGCGTGACTAATCTCGAGTACGGCTCGATCGAAATGAACATATCCTCTATAGACTGCACCACGACGACCTGACCATCATGAATAAACTTCACCTTTTGATGAAAGGAAGAAGGAATGAACCCAGCTCTATGGATCCATGGTCGGCCCAGAAGCAGGTTAAAGGATGTAGGAATCCTCAAAACCTGAAACACGGCGACAAAAGTGGTCGGACCAATCAGTAGCTCGATCTCCAGTGTACCCATGACCTTTCTCCGAGTACTGTCATGCGTGCGAACGGTCTGAGTGGAGGGACTGAAGTTAGAAGGAGCGTATCCGAGGGCAATGGCAGTGGCAAGAGGACATACGTTCAGGGCTGAGCCATTATCCAGAAGGAAAAATGGGACTTTGCGGCCTGAACAACCAACAAATATGTACAGAGGACGTGTGTGGTCTGAGCCCTCCGGTGGCAAATCATCGTCCGAGAATACGATGCATGTGGCTCGACCGGCCGTCATCATATGAATCAATCCCTCAGGGGAGGTGGTAGTCTTGACCCTGATCTGGCTCAAAGCTCGAATAAGAGCATCACGGTGAGTGCTCGAGGATGCCAACAGGCTCTAGATGGAAATACGAGCCTAAGTGCTCTGTAGCTGTCTCAAGATCTCATCATCCTCTACTCTGACCTCATCGGGAGCAGATATACCCTCAATTGGCCTAGCTACCACGGAAGGTGGCTGTCGCATCACTCTACCTCCTCGGAGAATATACTGAACATCCAGAGTCTGAGAATCATCAACGTGTGGAGCCTGAACCCCCTCAACATCCGGGATCAAGATGAATGGTGCCTGGACGCTGTAATGTGGCAAAATCAATGGCTCAACAAAGGCAGTTTGCACCGATGCCGCCTCAGGAACTAATCGAAAAGGAGCAGGCATCCGAGGCCCTAGAGTCACCCGACTCATCTCATAAATCACATCTGGCATGATGGGCTCTGGGTCTGAATCGTCCTTACTCAACATGTGGATGTGGTCATCGATCTCACCGAAGTCCAAGAAATGAATACCACCGGCTAGTGGAGGGACTGCATGTGTGGTGTGGGTAGGTAACGGGTTTGTGGTCACACTCGGTTGACCCAAGTGTGCCAAACCCTGGTCGATCAAATCCTAGAAGGCATGCCTCAAAGCGGTGCATCGACAGGTCTCGTGTCCAGGTCCCTAATGGTATGCACAGTGCAAATCCATCCTGAACTGAGGTGGACTCGACTGATGTGGCGGCCTAGGAGCGAGAGCAGTCAACAACCCTGCCTCTGTAAGCTTCCGAAGAGCCTGGCTCAAAGGCATGCCTAACTGCGAGAACTTCCTATGTGTCCTCAAAGCAAATGGAGCAGAAGTCTGCTGAGCTCTAGGTCGGGGATAAGGAGCTGTGGGTCTCGCAGTGAACTGAGCAGCATAACATGATTGTCCTGTGGCCGTGTAGGAAACCGGGGGTCTCTCAATGCCATGGGAGGCATAATAAGGCAAAGCCAAAGTCTGCGACATGTATGTCTAATCATAAGCCGGACGATGTGCCCGTGGCCTGTACTGATGAGGTGCATAGGAAGAATGGGGCTTGGAAAGCTGTGGGATTGGCTGATGGCACCTGAGAGGCCTCTGACTGGAAAAACCAATGGCGCTCATATCCACTGACCTCTGTCCTACAAAGGGCTTCTTCCCCTTAATATCACTAGGGGAAGAATCTGTCCACAATCCTCTCGAGATGCTGTCCTTGACATCGTATAAAGCCAAAACCAATGAACCAAAATCTGCGA
This sequence comes from Vitis riparia, assembly GCF_004353265.1. Classification (NCBI taxonomy): domain Eukaryota; kingdom Viridiplantae; phylum Streptophyta; class Magnoliopsida; order Vitales; family Vitaceae; genus Vitis; species Vitis riparia. The sequence goes on from NC_048436.1 coordinate 9,912,475, forward strand.
ACGGTACCCCGACCATGTGCCTGGGGATCCTGAGCTGTAAACTCCTCAAGACCATTTGTATCTGGTCTCTCTCTGAAGGTTTATCAATGATCTCGACGATCTTCCTGCGCCAGTGGGAAATGAATGAAGAAACTGAATCATTTGATCTCTACCTAAGAGCCTCGAGCTCTCTCCTCGATACATCCACGACAGTGTTAAATGAAAACTGTCATAGAAACTCCCGGGCCAAGTCATCCCATGTCCGACGTCGTGAAGACTCTAAAGAAGCGAACCATCACTGGGCTGCCCCACTCAGAGATAGCGGGAATAGAGTAATCATCTGAGACTCATCCAAACCATGAGCCCTCATCACTGTGCTATAGAGTCTGAGGTGGAGGCATGAACAACCAATGCCTGTATATCTCTCGATGTCTAGCATCCTAAACTTAGCCGTCAAACTGGCTACCGATATGCCCTCAAAATCATCCCAAACAACTGATCCATTTGACACTCTCATCTGCCTCATACACTACTCGAGGCGGTCCATACACGCATGAGCGTCATCAACAACAGTGGTCTGGACAACAACGGGTGGAGCGACCTCAGAATGCCCATGCAATACATAAGGTGAGGCCTGAGGCACCATCGACACAGGTGGTGGCGGTGGCTGTGGCAGCGAATCATGAAAAGTCTCATCCTGGACCATGGGCGGTCTGCTCTACTGGCTGCCAATCTCCTGCCTGAGGCTAGCTAAAGCCTCCTGGATGGAAGCCATGGCGGCCATAAATTAATCCACTGTAACAACCTGTTGATCCATACTCGATCTCTCGGAACATCGGACTAATCTCTCCTCTAGTTTGACCCAAAGAAGCGTATCCAGACCGTGAACGAAGATCCGATCTTGAAAGCACGAAGAAATGAATAAGGACATGGTCCGGGGAAATCATGGCAGCAATAATAGTCTGAACGGAAACAAGCAAGGCATCCAAGTGAAGACGAACAGTCCGATCGTACTCAAACTCATATTGATCCCTGTGCACTCTCAACTCGAGACTGAAGAAAGAATATTGGAATCCAAGCTATGACTACAGAGGCTCTGAAAGCCCTCAGATGCACCCACGTGTAGGGAGAGAGTCCTAATCGAAGGATCTACGGCTCAACCTATAAAGTCAAGGTGGCTCTAAATGGATATGGGTGGACTTTAAAAGATCCCTAGTAGAAGTGATCATACCCTCTAGCGGTATGCAACCCTCTGCACGCCTCTGAAGAGACGGGGCGCTTCCGTGCAAGGTGGTCATCACTTCCACACATGCACTACCTCAACATCCCAGGGGCTTCCTATGGTGAAACCTCTCAAACTCTCAACGCTCAATGGTCAACTAGAGTGCACAGTGAACGGTGTGGGTGCATCCGATAACCCTAAGAAGCTAAAACAGAAAATGAAACACACTGGCCACACAAATATCCATGAAACCTAGCTCCGGGCTATACGGGTCTTCAATGATCGGACTCCAATTGACATCAAAGTGTTGCTCTCCTCCAGAATGCTCCCGTGCATCGATATAGCCCGTTGCTAGACCCTACTCCTAATCTCTGGCTCGATTAGAGAGGAAGCACACAGAAGGTCTCACACTTGTAATAGTGAGAATCGGGATGAAAGGAATGACCGAAACCAAGAGAGTTGGAGGTAAAGGGATATATATGCGGCCCACAGAGACAGGCGACATGCAATCACGTAGAAGAAGGGCAGTCATGCAGCATGCAATCAGGCAGAGTACAGGATATATCAATCATGTCCACACAAAAGCTATGACGATCAGGACGAATAACGATACAAACATCATGCTCAAAAGACGATCAAGATAGTATGCAAGCCAGAGAAAACAACACAGCAAGTCAAATGATGTACAATAGTGAGTCCATGCATGTGAAGTGAGCAAAATAATCAGGAAGAAACATAATCACTATACCAAGCAAAACAAGATGAGCAATCTATGATAATCGGCATGTCAATGTACCAAACTAATATAACAATGAAGCACAGAAAAAGCGACATCCTAAGTCTCAATCAAGAAAGTCAATGTCTCAGCACAATATCCAAGCATGCATCGAAACTCCCAATGTGCAATCAAGAGACAGGTACTCACTGATCGACTCATCGAATGCCACGTTTGCTTCATCTTAAGTTCAAGTTTGACCCTTTATGATCCCCAGCGGAGTCGCCATTTTGTGGACCCCGCATTTCGACTTCATGTGTTTCCCACTCGATGGCGAGCTCGATTTTTGGATGAGAATGATTTTATTGATTAAGAAAAATGACTAGGAGTCGCCATTTATTTTTGTTTTATTTTTAAAGGGTAAACAAAATAAGAAAGAAAAACCCTAAGTGTGACTCCTTAGTTTGGAAAAGGTGGTCTGTGAAAAACTGGATCGAGTTTGAGGGTCAGGTTACTTATCGGGAAGGTACGGTAAAGACCGTAGCACCCCTCTAAGTCCCTAAAGTCGGGTCTCTACTAATAAAATGAAGTTGACATGGCAATCAGTAGGAAAATCAATGGATACTCGAATTGATCATGCACATATGAAAATCAAAACACTTAATAAAGAATGATCGAAGTGGGAATGGGGCATACCTTGGCATCAAACGATCAATGCGCTATCAAGAGAGCGGGTTAGTGCACAATTAAGAAATAATCTCATGCATGTCAGAGAGTAGGAGGTATGATAATCCAATCAATCAATCAATCAATCAATCAATCATAAAGTCACCCATGTTGGGCCCCCACCAAAGCCCGTTTATTTAGCATGACTTAATGTCACAGATTCCATTATTCTAGAATTATGAAAAAATTATTCATGCTTATTGAAATCAAGAGGAGCAGAAGATCGTTTGAAAATCAGAGCGGAATTAAAACTATTCGAGAGAAAACTGGATTTTTGGAAATTTATTTGAAAAATTGGAATCTCGAAGATTGCTGGAAAATTGGAATTTTAGAGTTTATTTGAAGATCAGACTTTTAGAGATTAAATATGAGAATGAGATTTTTAGAAATTAAATTTGAACGGGATTGGAATTTTGAAAATGATTTGAGAGTTCGGGATTTTAAACGAGTGGGTAAGTGGATGAGTGAATAAGTAAAGGAATGGAATAATAACAATGGTGAAATAATAAAGATTAAGTAAATAATTACAAAAGATGGAATTTTAGAGATTGAGGATGTGAATTTAGAGATTGAAAACTTAAGAATTTATTTAGAGATGAGATCTTTGGCATGCGAATAACTGAATAGGTAAATAGATGGGATAACGTTAATAACGAGAATAATCATTAAACGGCGGTATACGAATGGTGGAGCTTTTGAGATTGGAAATTAGATTTGGAAGTCGGGTTCTGAAGAATTAAACTTTAACGATTAGAATAAATAAATAAACATGGAATAATAATGCTAATTAACGAAAATAATATTTAAACGAAAAAAAAATGAGCGGTGGGATTTTTGAGATTGAAAATTAAATTAGGACGTTGGATTTTTGAAGAATTAGGCTTTGAATAAATAAATAAATAAGGGATACATATTCTAATTAAAGAAAATAACATTTAGACGAATAGTGGAACTTTTAGGATTGAAAGTTAAATTATGACATTGGATTTTTTTTGAAGGATGAACGGGTTACCAACTGGTGGGACAAGTTAGGAGCCCATGATTTAATCATCAAACATCCAATCCAACCCAAGAAAATACAGTCACTTATAGAAGAGAGCTTGGAGTATCAGGGAGAACAAACAACAAAAAAAAAACAGAGCATATTACCCACAATAATCATGCTACATCCAAGCAAACCTACGACCCTTGATGTCCACAGCAAACAACAAAACAATATATAAAAATTGGCAAGTGGTGAAGCAGGGCGTTAGAAAACGAATGCTTACCAAGCTCAAGGTGGTGCCGCCCTCTCTGTTTTTTTCCTTTGCCGCTGCTCGCCTCTCTCCCATCTTCCTTGGCAAGCCCTTGTTTTTCTATCTTCCTTGGCAAGCCCCTACTTGTCCTACCGTTCTTCCATCAACAGGCATGGCCTCCTCAACCACCAACCTGACCATCCATGCCCTTTGCCGTGTCTATGAAGCTGCTCTCCTTTCAGAAAGGGGTCCCCCCCATCCTCCCAAATAAGAAAACTCCCCCTCTCTCGAGTGGTCCTAGCTAAATCCAAAAAAAAAAAAAAAAAACATTGGTCTTTTTAAGGGGTTTACAGTATGTATTTTAAAATATTTTTAATTAAGTGAAAATAACACTAATTTATAAAAGTTAGAGTTTATATATATATATATTTTCAATAACGAGTAAAAAAATGATATTTTTTAGAAGTTTGACTTTTGCTTTTCAAAGAATATGTCTTTAAGAGAAAATAATCTTCAATATATGCACTCAAATGGTAAAAATAATTCTTTTTCCCTTTATTGTTCTTTTTTTCTTTTTTCCTCTTACTTTGATAAGACAAATGAGCTCATCATTATTATTGCTTTTTTTTTTTTTGGAAAAAAAAAACCTTTGACACGTGACAATCATCATTCCACATGATTTTTCTTTTCCTTTTTTTTTCATCTCCCCTATAAGATATTCATTTTCTTTTTACATTTTAAAAAAATATGTTGGCATGATGAAATCTTTTTAATTTCAATTTTTTTTAATATTTCATCTTTTAATATTTATTGATTTTAATTATTTATGGACATTTTAAATATAAAATAATAATATATAATAAATAATTAATAAAAATAAATTTAATGTAAAAATAAATATATGATGAACACATTTAGAGATTTAGGATATAAAATTTTCTATATTTATGCTAAATAAAATATTTATTTATTTTATAAGTCTTATTATATTATCATATTATTTTATTGTTTATACATTTTTAAAATTTTCATGTCTAAATCATAGTTGATGATTATAATTTTTGTTTTTAGCTTATAAATTTAACTTGATCGTGGTTTTAAATTTTTCTTTCTTGGCTAAAATTTTTAATAAAAGAAGACTAAAGCTTGGTTATGCTTCTAATATTTTGCTTTATTAAAATCTTTAATTTTTATTTATATAAAATAAAAATAAAATATATTTTTCATAAAAAATGGTATTTAATAATTTATATTAATTTTATTAAAAATTAAAATTTTTGTATACTAAAATTGCGCATTAATCAACACAACCATAAAAAAATATTTTATTTATTTATTTATTTTTTATGGAAAAAGTACCGCTAAAGTGTGTTAAGAGTAACATACTTTCGTGGTACTTTTAACACACTTTAATGTTATTTTTTTTTTACATAAAAGAATGATACCCATTTTTTCGAAAGTTGTGTTACGAAACTTGGCTATGAAAAAATTTTAATTTTTAATAAAATTAAGAGAAATTAATATAAATGATTAAATACAATTTTTTTTTATAAAAAAGTATATAATTTTTTATTTTATATAAAATTAATATAAATGATTAATTACACTTTTTGATTTTTGATTTTATATAAATAAAAAATTAAAAATTTTAACAAAGAAAAATGTTAGAACCACAAAAATTTTAAACATTTTAACTAAGAAAAAAAATACAACTAAGTAAAAATCATAAGCAAAAAGATAAAAATCATAATAATTGATTCTAATTTTCACATGAAAATTTAAAAAATTTAAAAAGATAAATAATAAAATAATATAAGAAAGATAATTTTATTTAAATAAGATTTATCAAATAAATAAATATTTTATTTAGCATGAATATATAAAATGTTATGTTTTAAACCTCTAAATTTATTTATTGTATATTTATTTTTATATTAATTTTTCTTATTAATCATTTATCATATATTATTATTCTTATTCTTATTCTTATTATTATTATTATTATTATTAATTTATATTTAAAGTGTCTATAAATAATTAAAATCCATCAATATGAAAAGATGAAAAAGTAAAAAAATGAATTAATTTTTTTTATAACAATGTGTAACTAACATATTAAAAACAATGTGCATTATTTTCTAGGTAAAATGAAGAAAGAAAAAAATGAAAAATAATGTGGAATATTCATTAGCCATGTGTCAATTTGATAAGCATCATAAAGTTATATTCACTTGTCATTTGAAGGTTAAAAAAAAGAAAAAAACAAAACAAAACAAATGGATTAGCTGGCGGAAAGAAAAGACTCGTGGCAGTAATTTTGAAATTTTAATGAATTTGAGTGCATGCTTCTTGAATTATTTTATTAAAGTTGTTAAAAAATCTATATTTTTTCAATGAACCACCTTTACAAGATTCATCCGAGAAGTTATTGGAAAATTTTGAGGAGTCCAAACGGGTGAATGGTGAAAAGGGGTCGAAAGCGCCCAAACAATTGAAAAACAAATGCGGAGGCAAGCACCATTGTATCTCTCAACCATCACTAGTTCATTATTGTGGCTCTCTATATAGTTGATCCATCTTTACTACCCCACAATTGGCTTGGTTGTGAGCCCAAAACCTAAGGGGAAGAGGGGGTCATAGTGAGGATCCCCAAAATTCATAGGCAAATGCTCTACAGTCTTGAACCAGGTGTGAGCAAGCTTCCCGGTGAATTCATAGTCCCCAAATAGAACATCAGCCACACCTTGGCCTTCGCTTCCGGGAAGCCATGCAGCAACTAGAGCATCTATAAGTGGAAGATAGGGTTGAATGAGGAGAGGGCGGCCAGAGATTAGAACCACTACGCACTTGATGCTCGTGCATACATTAGTAATTGTGCTAGGACCTGGTTCAGGAATTGTTAAGTTCAAATTATCCCCAAAAGTCTCTGCATAAGGCTTCTCTCCCACCACCACAATGGCATAGGAGAAGTTGCCCGACTTTACAAGTTCAACATCAGGATTCTCGCTATATACCACTTGAGTGCTAGGGTCAATGGCTGCTGAGATGCCGCTGAGGATGGTTGTTCCTATTCATTCAAAGATGATGATATTAAGGCTAGTAATAGTTAGTTATAACTGTTGATGCTTGCAAATGCATGAAATTAATGGAGGATTAATAAGCATACCAGTTGTGAGGTTGTTTCCCTCAAGTCCTTGCCAAGAGATAGTCCAACCACCACACTGATACCCCAAATTGTTGGCGTGGGTTCCTGCAACTAGGATCTTGTTTGCCTTTTTAGGGAGAGGTAGCAAAGGAGGATCTGCGTTTTCTCCGTTCTTCAAAAGAACCAATGACTTTCTCACTGCTTCCCTCGCCAAATCTCTGTGAGCCTGGTTCGGAAATAAACATGAGACTTCACAAAGGCTACACAAGACACTTGAAATTTTGTTAAGCATATATTAAGAAATAAACCTGGGATCCAAGGTGGCTAACGAAACTAAGATCAGCCAAGGGGTTCTCAAACAAACCCATAGTGAACTTGACTCTCAGAATCCTAGCTACTGCATCATCAATACGGCTCATGGAAGTCACATTTTTCTTCACAAGGTCAGTTAGACTACCAATAAATTCACTGTGATTAAAAGGAGTCATAACCTGGAAAACACACGCCAAAAAGCAATCAAATTTATATAGATTTAGAAGATGGGTATACATTGGGGAAGCCACTTACCATGTCAATCCCAGCATTAATCGCGGCTTCAACAGAGTATGTATAGTTGGCACCGGGTGGTGAAGTGATCTTGTCTATACCCTGCCAATCTGAGATCACAAAACCCTGAAGTATATACAAAGAGGCAAAAACTTGTAATTAGAATGGATTATTAATTTCCTAATTTGAATGATATGAAAATGTAACAAATATTGTTACCCTGAATTTAAGAGTGTTTTTTAGGAATTCAGTGATAAGTTGATTGTGAGCATGCATCTTCTTTCCATTCCAGCTAGAGTAGGAAACCATGACTGTTGCCACACCCTTTATGATGGAGTCGTAATAGGCAGGCATGTGAATACTCAACAATCCGTGCCAATCAATGATAGTGTTGTTCTCATTGATGCCTGAGATGGTGCCACCATCACCCACAAAGTGCTTTGCACAAGCTGCTACCTTATCCCTTTTGGAAGGAATAAAATAAAATAAAATTACAGAAAAAAAGGGCAGTTATTTTGGTAAATGAATTTATCTAGCTTGCCAATCGCAAAGGTCTATCATGGATGAAATTACAAGCTGCCACGTGAACCACAAATGGAGATGTTAGAATTTACTTGACACACAATTTGACGATGATTATTCATTTTCTAGAGAAGTTCCCATCAATCAACTACGAAGTTTCTTCCATTCAGAAAATAATCATGTAGGCAATAGGGTTGAAAAGTTTTCAGTAGATTGTCAAGAATATGCACTACTAATATATTATATACTACATGAAGGCAGATTAAACTTACTTTCCACCAACATAAGGAATGCCCTTTCTTGAGTTGGCAGGAATGTCGCCCTGTAGCCCAGGTATAATTTCCGTCATTGCCCGAACAATTTCGGGGTCCTCACTATAGCTCTCGTAGCATCTGCCCCATCTTGGATCTCTACAGACCTATTGTATATACAGGGGCTAAAGATTAGAATAGTTTGAAAGCCATATTTCATGGGGACTATTACTAAAATTTTAGTCAAATGATTCTTTAATGTATACCGCAATACATGGCGCAAATGCATATGTAATGCCAGTAGCTCTAGTTTCAAGGGCCGTTGCAGCACCAATCTTCCTCATAAGTTCTGGATCCCTGCAGGATGACATAATCATACGTGAAGATGACAGACATTGGCAGCGTACATTAATTTGTAGGTTTTAGACATTCATCACCTGGTAGCCCCAAGACCCACATTGTGGGGAAATATTGTTGCCTTGTACACATTGTTGTTGCCATGAACAGCATCTATACCATAAATCATTGGGATGCCAAGACGGCTTGAAAGAGAACCATGTTGGAAGTCGTTGATCATTTGAATCCACTCTTCTGCGGTGGCTTGAACCCGAGGCACACTCCCTCCACCACTAAGTAAACTTCCAATTGAGTATTCCTTCATGATCTCTGGGGTGGCAGTTTTTATTTCAATTTGTGTCATCTGACCTATTTTCTCTGCTAGGGTCATCCTTTTCATAAGGTCACGGATTCTAATGCCTATGGGCTGTTTTGGGTCTTTATATTTCTCATTTGCTTCCCCCATGGCTGCTAAACCACACAAGAGCAAAAGCCCCACCAAGAGCGATGGAACCTTTGCCATGTTTCCTTTGGAAACTCTTTTTGCTTCTGAGACAAATCAGAATCATACTTCAGATCAAGGGACAAAAAACAACAGGATGAAGAACAGTGACAGCAAATAATAGAATTATAATAACTACATTATCTTTGGTTGATAGGCAAGTAGCAAGTAATAAATGTTTTCCTGACAAAATTGGATTTTGTCTTTTAAACCTAACAAAGAACTACCGTGGTTTCTCCAAGTTGCAAGTAAAATAACTGGATCATAAATGGAGTGGGGTGATTTTTTTTTTTTTTCATGAAAACATTTTCCAAGGGACTACTTTTCCTGGAAGTATGCAACCAAACAATTGTGGCATATTAAAGAAAATTTAGTAGAATCAGTAAATGGAGATACTGACCAGAAAATAATAGATGCTATAGAAAAGAAACAATAATAAATGAATCAACATTTGAGAGTGGTAGAGAGGATCGAGGAAAAGGAAAGGAAAATTGCAGAAAATAATTTAACTGCCTAGCTAGCTTTCCCACAATCCAAACAGACCGTCAAAGTTAATGCCAAACCAGATTCTCCGTACACAAAGAAATAGAAAGCTCAGTGAAGAGGCTCTTTCATGCAAGAATCAAACTCTAACCTGGTAACAAAAATTGCCCTTCACAACTCTCAACTCTGATGATCAACAGGCGATGAAGCCTGGATTTAATTTATAGAGCCATGGCAGTTACTTGCTAGGGTTTTAATCCACTACTCCATGAAAGGCAACTGATCTGGACAGTCAAGTTGGTGGACTAATTGATCATAGGATGAATTAGGTTCATCCAATGCGATATATGTTTAAGTGAAATAGAAATAGAAATAGAAGCTATATATGGAAATTTTCTGGAGAGAGGTGTTAGGATAAGATTTACACATGTTCAAGATAGATATTCTTCCAAAATTAGTTGCCAGAGTTGATCAATGACATTAGTATTCCTCTCTACCTTTCAAGTTGTCCCTTGGACTTACCAACTTTAGGTTTTCAGGTAAATGGAAACATAAAATCAAGAACACTAGATATAGTAAATTACTACATTTACTTATTTATTTTACCATTAGCGAGTGTACACATACCAAAGCACACGAGGGAAAATGAAAAAAGTCTAACAAAAAAATTAGTATGTGAATTTATTCTTTCAAGACTTATATAGAAATCTTCAAAATCAAATAAATGAATTAAACATCATGAAACCAAATTAAAAATAAATAAATGAGATTAGATATAAATAAGATTACACTTTTCAACACCAAATTTTATGATAATAAAATTAATTTTTAACCAATATTTTTAGATTTAAAAAAAAAATACCACCTTGGTCCTTAGCCATAACATTTAGCAATTTTAATTTAAATACATCATTTTTTGTTTTTATGCTAAATTTGTAATTTTTTTTTTGAGTTAATTATTTTATATATAGTTTAAATATATTTTTTCTTTTATATAAGAGCTTTTTAATAAAAATCAGAACAAAAATGATTTAATTTGAACAAGAAATTTGTGGATTAAAAAAAAAGGGGAAAATCTCAAACGGATAGCATACCTATTGGAAGAGTTGAAGAGAAAAATTTGAAAAGAATAGAGAATGAGAAAAGAAGAGAAAAATTTTCCAAGTTTAAAGATATAAAATGAAATGGTGGCAAGAAATTTGAAAAGTTTTCAAGCTTCTAATGATAAATTTTTATATCATTAATCAATATTAATAGAGTTTAAAGAGAATAATATTTATAATGATGATAAATTTGAAAAGTTTTCAAATTTTTAATGATAAATTTTTATAATATTGATTATATTAATAGTGTGGTTTTAAAGAGAATGAAATTTATAACTTTAAGATATTTTTGGAATAAAAAATTTATAATATTGGTTTCATACACTTTCTTTTATAGAAAATAAAATAAAAAATTTATGTTAAATTTTAAAATTCTTATAGAAAAATCATTGGCTTATATTACGTTGTTAAAAATTACTTTTAAAAATTACATTTTTAATATATTTTTAAAAACCATTATATATATTTTTAAAACTTATTATTATTTTTTGTTTTTAAAAATAGAAAATAAAATCTAGATTAAATTAAATAATTTCATATCAAATAAAAATATATGATATATCAAGTTAATCAATCAAATGAAAAAAAATATAAAGGAAAAATAAGTTTTGTTCCAAAAATATTTTAAAAAATCAAAAGAATTAAAATCTCAATCGAAAGTAAATTTTATATCAAGATCTTAATATTTTTAAAATAATGTTGTAATTTTCTTAATAAAACTAAAATTTGTTTAAATAAATAATGTAAATGAGTGATGAAACTTTTTATTCAATAGTGATCTATTATGTAATAAGTGTTATTATTAATTCACTATTATTTAATTAAATATAAAATTTTAAAATATTTAAATATCTCAAAATGAATGGAAATCACTAGTACAGTTATAAAAAGTAAAAAAGCTTCATGTAATTTAAAAAAAAAATTATTTCATTGAAGAAATTAAAGATAGGTTAGGATAAGAAGAAAAAAATTAATAATAAATATAAGTGTTAAATATATTTTATTTATTTTCTTAAAACACACTTAAATATGATTTAAAATACTTTAAATTTGTTATTAAGAAAAAAAAAAATTGATTTGTGAGAGAGTTCCAAACAAACCATAATCGTCATTCATCTAAATTTTAAATCTAAAATCGGAAAAATACTTTGCGATGATCTCCTACCATAACTTGACTTCTCTCTATACATATTATAAATAGACCAGAATCAATGGTTAAAACTAATAAACATTATATTGGTGGATCATGGGGCGCTTCATCAAATAGGATGGAGTAGGGAGGGGATGATGGAGTAGCTGTGCAGGGCGGGACAATGAAGATGAATGTGTAGTTTGAGAGGTTTTCCACAAACATTAACCTTTTCCTTTATAGTTTCTTGAGAACAACTTCAGGATTGATTTTGAATATAAAAATAAAATACAGTATTGAATTTGAATATAAACTCAAAGTGAAGTTATGAACATGCATATTTTCGTTAAGTCAAGTAATTAAAACCTTAAATTAAATCCTTATTAAAATAGTTGATGGAATAGAAATTGGAGGCAAATAAAAAGATTAAAATTTTCATTACCTTTTGGGGGTGTTTGGTACATGGGAATAAGGAGTGAAAATAGACATCTCATTCATTTTCTCCTTTATTCTTGGATAAATGTTAAGAAGACAGAAATGAAATAAAAAATTATTCAGGCAAAAATCAAATCCAACTTATAAGTCGGATTTGAATTCATCAAAAGTAGGTGGTATTATGATTCATCAAACTCATTTGATAATATAAAATAACCTAAATATATTATTTTACCCTTTTATCTCATTCTTCAAGCTCGATGCTTATCTTTTTTGCAAAGCTAGAGACCCATTTATCATCCACTTCTATGCAACAAGTGATTATCCCAAATTGAATCAATCAAACCTTCCACGACATTTAGAAAAAAAAATTTCAATTTCTAATTTCTAGGGTTTTGAATGAAATTTGAATTCTTTTATTTCTTCTTTTGGAAATAGGAAAAACACTTGCTAGCTTTGAGAATTTAAATATTATAATATATATATATTTGTAAAATATAATTTTATAACTACTTAAGCATGACAAATTATTCAAATTTTTAATAAAAATGATAATTGAATATTTGTACATTAGGGTTATATGATTTTTTATGGTTAATTTTTTATTTATTGAGTATATATATATTTTTAGTCTTATTATTTAATAACAAAAAAACTCTCAAAATTTATTTATTTTTAAATAAAAAAAATATTTTTAATTATATGGAAGGATATTATTATAATTTTTTTTCCTTTTCATTTCCATTCCTATTATTATCAAACATTGGAATGGAAACAAATAATAATTCTAATATTGCATTCCTAAGTTCATCTAAATGCTAGAAATGAAATCATCAAATTCATTTCTATCCACTAAAAAATAGGAATGAAAACAAAATATTCATTTCCATTCCCTATTCCGACGTACCAAACACCCCCTTTAGGTTTGTGATGACAATTTTAGGAATGACTTTCATTAACCTAACGAAATGAAAACATTAAATCCCCATTTAAGTTGATTATGAGTGTGGAAAAGATTAAATATTGAATTATTGTGATGATAATTTTAAGAATGGTTTCATCAAGTAATTAAAACTCTAACTAAATGAAAAGATTAAATTCTCATTTAAATTGATTATTAGTATTGAAAAGATTAAATTTTGAATTACTCTTAGGTTTGTGATGATAATTTTAGGAATGACTTTTGAACTTCAAGTAATTAAAATCCTAACTAAACAAAAATATTAAATTCCCCATTAAGTTGATTATTAGTATTGATTAGGGTATTTCTAAAAATAAAAAAAGTGAAAAACAACCTACTTTTATAGGTAGTATAGATTTAGATTGCATTCAATTGTGTCAATCTTCCAAATAAACATTTGATTGGAATAAAGTCAAGTCACTGAATTCTTCCAACTTTATCTTATCCACTACACATTTGTTGTTCAGTTGATTGATAATATCATGATATAAGATAAGAAATGAGATATTATATTTTATTTTATGCTTAGTTGGTGATGTCATGGATAAGTTATCCCATTACTTATCCTATCTCGTCACTAACCAAACATGGGATAGGATAAGTGATGAGATATATTATTCACCATCTTTTTTATATCTCTTTTACATGGGATATGTTAATTGTATGCTAAGATGTGAGATATACATATTCCATGTATCATAAATTTATTTATTTTTTATATATTCATTTTGCTATATATATATATATTATAAATTTATGGTTAAAAAAAGAAAAACTAAAAAAATATTAATAAAATATATTATAAAATAACATTGTATGATTTAATATGTATATATATATATATATAATTATTTTTATATATTGAATAACATAGTATAAAAAAATTATTTATAAATTTTAAATATTTTAATCTTGAATATTGTTTAACATAAGAGAAATTTTAGTTTTTTAAATAGAAAATATTAGAATGTAATATAATTTTTATTTTAAATATTAAAAAATGATACATGTTTCATGTTATTTGTTATTCATTTCAAAAATTAAATATATTAAAATAACATATCTCATTTCATATGTTATTTTAAAATATCATGTTCATGAGATATAATATCCAATGGGTTATAAATATATCCTATTCTATTTTGCAAACCAAACATAGTTGTAGACCCTTCATTTTGTCATGGTAGCACTTGTATTTTCCTTCACTTCTTGTTGCCATGAAGTCGTCCCTGGTGGTATATTGTCACTCATTTTACCTTATTTTTGGGAATACTTGGATTGCTCTATTCCTAGCCTTGAATTGATAGGGTGTTGTAGGAAATCTCATATTACTCTATTCCATAGCCTTGAATCTCATTAGGTGCATGCCACTTTCCTAGGTCCACAAGATCCTAGCAATGAAAGCAAAAACAAGTAATTTTTTTCTTTTCTTTTTAGGATCTGGATCTATAAATTTAGATGTGCTTACCAAGATCAAAATGTTCCTAGATGAAATTCCTATTAGTGTAGAAAGATCAAAAGTTGTAAAAGATCTTGTAGACCCAGTAATATTCCAATTGATGATTTCCTTGAATCTTGGCATAAATATGGTGGATATGTCAAAGTTTGAAGCTATGGTTCTCTTTCTCTAGAACATCTTGGAGAAAAGATAATGGAAGAAGCTTGAAACTCTACCTAAAGGGGTATCTATATGTTTCTCGTAAGCTTAAGAGCTTACTTGGGTTGGGTAACTTAATATAGCCCAAAAATTGATTAATTAACCTAATTGGGTTCCAATGGGTTAATTAGCTCAGTGTAGAGAGACTGTTCACTAACTCCTATACAACCTTGCATATTTATCGAATTGTCCTTATGCACATAAGTGAACTAAGAACCGATCCAACTCTCATAAACTTCCATCAAGGAATATGAGCTTGAACAAGGGACCATTATATTGAGCCTCTCAAAGCAAAACACGATGTAACAAAGTTTGAACTCGATTATTCCCCTCGCTATCCCTTTTACTTATTAACAATGATTTGAGTATTCAACTCATATCACTTATATTATACATGACTTAGGTACATTAGGAATTATATAGAAGATACAAGTCATGAATTCCTTATAAAATGATATGTAGTTCACAGTTGGTTCTATACTTTGTTGAGTTCTATACTATTTTTAAAAATTAATAGTTTTACATTTTAACAAAACAAAGATATTAACTTTCCTTTGATTTGAAATTTATTTTGAAAAAATATGATTGCAAAGGAGAAATAATAGCCATTATAGAGTAATTTTTTTTTTCCATGAATTTCAAGTATTAATTGACCTAGTGTTTGAGTTTCAATTATTTTTTTATAAAAAATTTAAACTTAGTGAATCTAATGCATGAAATATCAATTATTTTGAAATTTATTTTCTAAATGATACAATTTGGGAAAATAGTTGTAGGGAAATAAGAAACCGTAAAAGAAATTTGAAATAAGATTTGTTCTATATTAATTGGGACAGATTTTTAAATTTAAATTATTTTTAAAAATTAATTAATAAATATTTATTCATCATGTCTCACTTTATTTGAAATCCATATAAAAAAATTCAGGGAATTCAAAGGAAAATTAGAAAAGCTTGACAAATTTAAAAAGAGGTCCTATATGAAGATTTTTTGCATTAGGTGGTAAGAAAGAAAGGAATGAGGTTTTGTTTTATTTACTTTTTTAATTTTTTTATTTGTTTACGATTTTATTTTGCTCTAAAGTTGTCTCATTGTCTAAAAAAGTAGTATTCTTTTCATTTTATTTTATTTTTAAAAATAGAAAACTGTTTTTAAATCAATGGACAAAATGACTAAGTATATTAAAATAAAAAAAATCCTTATTACTAAAAATCCCTTTTAAAACACCATGATTTTACAAGATATATTTTTTTTAATGTTATATTCAAAGTAAGTTAAAATATATATTTATTTTATTAAATAGATTAGTTATAAAAAAGTTATTGGAAATATGATTTTAAAGAGTCCAAACCGGTAAATAGTGAATTCACCCATGAAATGGTCTTTGTTTATTAATAAAGTATATTTCTCAACAAAAGTGAAAAGGGTTCAACACCGCCCAAACAATTGAAAAACAAATAGAGAAGCAAGAACCATTGTTTTTTGTTTCTTTAACTTCTATGGCTACTTTAAAAATTTTTAAAAATGGTAGTTCCAAAACTATTGACAAATCTATGACACTTTTTGCCATGTCGGAATTTTCATATTAGTGACACATGTTAAAAAAATTGAATTTACACTAAAAGTGCCTATTCAAGAAACACCTTCTACAATTCTGCAAAATTAAATTTATACTAAAAGTGTATTTTCAAGAGACTCATTTTCGTAGTTTTTTTATTAGTCATATATGTTAAAAAAATTTAATTTATATTAAATGTGCCTCTTCATAATTTTCATATTAGTTACACAATAGAAAAAAAATTGAATTTATATAATATGTGTCTCTTGAAAAGACACTTCTGTAATTCCACAAAATTGAAGTTATACGAAAAGTGTATTTTCAAGAGACACCTTTCCATAATTTTTATTTATTTATTTATTAATCATACATGTTAAAAAAAATTGAATTTATATTAAAGACATCTCTTAAAGAGACACTTTCCACAATTCCACAAAATTGATGAATTTATATTAAAGGTGTGACTTTTTCCACTAATTTCCACATAAGAAGCCAACATGGCACAAAATCCTGTTAGATTAGAATTATTTTTCGGGAAACTTGTGTTTTGATGGGGCCATTTGGAAAATATATACTTTTTGGAACCCAACTTTATGAAATCTGAAAACTAACTTTTAATGTGAAAAATTATATCTTTTTTATGCACTCTAAACTAGTTGCATTTTTGTACCGAGATTGCCTTTTTTTTTTTTTCCTCTCGTACCCATCATCCGCCTCTCCCTGCCTCCCTAGTGAAACTGGCCAGTTGGTGTCATCACTGGCCACCACTCACACCTCTCTCCGGTCGACAATCTCCCCCTCTCTCCCTTTCCCTTCCATCTTTCTCTCCCTCTCTCTCTCTCTCTCTCTCTTTCCTTCTCGACATTACCAAGAGAGAAGAAGACGGTGGCAATGGTGGAGAACCAGGGCTAAAGGGAAGAAGGTGCGACTGGTTGCCATTGACGACGACAACCAACAACTCTTGCGATCATTGACGGTAGCAGTGGAAGCACTAACGTAGGGAAAGACCCTTCTACCCAGAGGTGAGCTCGCCCTCGCCCTCGTTGGCCTCCTTCCTGCCCCTCCTCGACGTCTCTCCCTATGCTAGTGCTTCCGCCACCACCGTCGTCAATGACCACGAGAGTTCTTAGTTGCCGCTGTCAATGGCAACCAGTCGCGCCTTCTTCCCTCCGGTCTTGGTTCTCCACCATTGCCATCGCCTTCTTCTCTCTTGGTGATGTCGAGAAGGAAAGAGAGAGAGAAAGAGGAG
Source organism: Vitis riparia (assembly GCF_004353265.1). Lineage (NCBI taxonomy): Eukaryota > Viridiplantae > Streptophyta > Magnoliopsida > Vitales > Vitaceae > Vitis > Vitis riparia. The sequence goes on from NC_048436.1 coordinate 9,930,229, forward strand.
GGAAAGGGAGAGATGGGGAGATTGTCGACTGGAGAGAGGTGTGAGTGGCAACTGGTGATGACGCCGGCTGATCGGTTTCACTGGGGAGGGAGGGAGAGGTGGATGGTGGGTACAAGAGGAAGAAAAAAGGGCAATCTCGGTACAAAAAATGCAGCCGGCTTAGAGTGCATAAAAAAGATATAATTTTTCACATTAAAAGTTGGTTTTCAGATTTCATAAAGTTGGGTTCCGAAAAGTATATATTTGCCAAACGACTCCATCAAAACACAAGTTTCTCTTATTTTTCTGTATTTTAAAATTTTATTTTCAAAAGTATTGTACTTCTATAAAAAATCAAATTTATTTTCAAAAGTACTATACTTTTATAAAAAATCCAACACTGCTGTGTCGAATCTAATTAGGACTCCATCTCTCAACCATTGGCTCTCAATATAGTTGATCCACCTCTACTCCACCACAATTGGCTTGGTTGTGAGTCCAAAGCCTAAGGGGAAGAGGGGATCATAGTGAGGATCCCCAAAATTCATAGGCAGCTGCTCTACGGTCTTGAACCAGGTATGAGGAAGCTTCCCGGTGAATCCATAGTCCCCAAATAGAACGTCAGCCACACCTTGACCTTCACTACCGGGAAGCCATGCAACAACTAGAGCATCCATAAGTGGAAGATAGGGCTGAACGAGGAGAGGGCGACCAGAGATTAGAACCACTACGCACTTGATGCTCGTGCATACATTAGTAATTGTGCTAGGACCTGGTTCAGGAATTGTTAAGTTCAAATTATCCCCAAGCACCTCTGCATAAGGCTTCTCTCCCACCACCACAATGGCATAGGAGAAGTTGCCACACTTTACAAATTCAACATCAGGATTCTCGCTATATACCACTTGAGTGCTAGGGTCAATGGTTGCTGAGATGGCACTGAGGATGGTTGTTCCTATTCATTCAAAGATGATGATATTAAGGCTAGTAATAGTTAGTTATAACTGTTGATGCTTGCAAAGGCATGAAATTAATGGAGGATTAATAAGCATACCAGTTGTGAGGTTGTTTCCCTCAAGTCCCTGCCAAGTGATAGTCCAACCACCACACTGATACCCCAAATTGTTGGCGTGGGTTCCTGCAACTAGGATCTTGTTTGCCTTTTTAGGGAGAGGTAGCAAAGGAGGATCTCCGTTTTCTCTGTTCTTCAAAAGAACCAATGACTTTCTAACTGCTTCCCTCGCCAAATCTCTATGAGCCTGGTTCAGAAATAAATATGAGACCTCACAAAGGCTACAGAGGACACTTGAAATTTTGTTAAGCATATATTAAGAAATAAACCTGGGATCCAAGGTGGCTAACGAAACTAAGATCAGTAAAAGGGCTCTCAAACAAACCCATAGTGAACTTGACCCTCAGAATCCTAGCAACTGCATCATCAATACGGCTCATGGAAATCACATTTTTCTTCACAAGGTCAGTTAGATTACCAATGAATTCACTGTGATTAAAAGGAGTCATAACCTGGAAAACACCCGTAAATCTTAAGCCAAAAAGCAATCCAATTTATATAGATTTAGAAGATGGGTATACATTGGGGAAGCCACTTACCATGTCCATCCCAGCATTAATCGCAGCTTCAACAGAGTATGTATAGTTAGCACCGGGTGGTGAAGTGATCTTGTCTATACCCTGCCAATTCGAGATGACAAAACCCTGAAATATATACAAAGAAGCAAAAACTTGTGATTAGAACGGATTGTTAATTTCCCTATTTGAATGGCATGAAAATGTAATAAATTGTGTTACCCTGAATTTAAGAGTATTTTTTAGGAATTCAGTGATAAGTTGATGGTGAGCATGCATCTTCTTTCCGTTCAGGCTAGTGTAGGAGACCATGACTGTTGCCACACCCTTTATGATGGAGTCGTAATAGGCAGGCATGTGAATACTCATCAATCCGTGCCAATCAATGATAGTGTTATTCTCACCGATGCCTCTGATGGTGCCACCATCACCCACAAATTGCTTTGCACAAGCTGCTACCTTACCCCTTTTCGAAGGTATAAAATAAAAAAATTATAGAAAAAAAGGTCAGTTAGTTTGGTAAATGAATTTATCTAGCTTGCCAATTGCAAAGGTGTATCATGGATGAAATTACAAACTGCCACATAAACCACAAATGGATATTTTAGAATTTATTTGACACACAATTTGACAATGAATATTCTTTTTTTAGAGAAGGTCCCATCAATCAACTTCGGAATTTCTTTCATTCAGAAAATAAATCATGTGGGCAATAGGACTGAAGTTTTCAGTAGATTGTCAAGAATATGCACTACTAATATATTATATATTACATGAAGGCGGATTAAACTTACTTTCCACCAACATACGGAATTCCCTTCCTTGAGTTGGCAGGAATTTCACCTTGTAGCCCAGGTATAATTTCCGTCATTGCCTGAACAATTTCGGGATCCTCACTATAGCTCTCGTAGCATTGGCCCCATCTTGGATCTCTGCAGACCTATTGTATATATAGGGGCTCAAGATTAGAATAGTTTGAAAGCCATATTTCTTGGGGACTAATAAAAAGACTTTAGTCAAATGATTCTCAAATGTGTACCGAAATACATGGTCCAAATGCATATGTACTGCCAGTAGCTCTAACTTCAAGGGCCGTTGCAGCACCAATCTTCCTCACAAGTTCTGGATCCCTGCAGGATGACATAATCATACGTGAAGATGACAGACATTGGCAACGTACATTAGTTTGTAGGTTTTAGACATCACCTGGTAGCCCCAAGACCCACATTGTGGGGAAATATTGTTGCCTTGTACACATTGTTGCTGCCATGAACAGCATCTACACCATAAATCATTGGGATGCCAAGACGGCTTGAAAGAGAACCATGTTGGAAGTCGTTGATCATTTGAATCCACTCTTCTGCAGTGGCTTGAACCCGAGGCACACTCCCAGGAGAACTAATTAAACTGCCAATTGAGTATTCCTTCATGATCTCTGGGGTGGCAGTTTTTCGATCAATTTGTGTCATCTGACCTATTTTCTCTGCTAGGGTCATCCTTTTCATAAGGTCACGGATTCTAATGCCTATGGGCTGTTTTGGGTCTTTATATTTCTCATTTGCTTCCCCCATGGCTGCTAAACAACACAAGAGCAAAAGCTCCACTAAGAACGATGGAAACTTTGCCATGTCCCCTTCCGAAACTCCTTTTGCTTCTGAGACAAATCAGAATCACACTTAAGATCAAGGGACAAAACCAACATGATGAAGAACAGTACTGATAGCAAATATTTTCCTAACAGAATTGGATTTTGTTTTTTAAACCTAATAAAGAACTACCGTTTGGTTTCTCCAAGTTGCAAGTAAAATAACCGGATCATATAGGGGGATTTTATTTTGTTTTATTTTCATGAAAACATTTGCCAAGAGACTACTTTTCCTGGAAGTGTGCAACCAAACAATTGTGGTACATTAAAGAAAATTTAGTAGAATCAGTAAATGGAGATACTGACCAGAAAATAATAGATGCTAGATAAAAGAAACAACAATAAATGAATCAACATATGAGAGTGGTAGAAAGACTGTTCCCTTGGGATCAAGGAAAATTGCAGAAAATAATTTATTTGCCTAGCTACCTTTCCCACAATCCAAACAGACAATTCAAGTTAAAGTAAAACCAGATTCTCTGTTCACAATAACCAAGATTTAAAGCTAGTTCGAATGCATTGAAGCTGAAAACTTAACACAAGAGACGGAAAGCTGACTGCAGAGATTCTTTCACAAACTCTAACCTGGTAACAAAAACTGCCTATCACAACTCTCGACTCTAACGAGCAACAAGCAACGAATCCCAGAATTAATTTATAGAACCATGGTAGATACTTGCTAGGGTCTTAATGCACTACTCCCACTACTCCTGCTCCATAAAAGGCAAGAGATCTGGACCGAGCTATATATGGACATTTTTGGAGAAAGGTGTTAGGATAAGATTCACACTTTTTCAAGATAGATAGGATTCCAAATTTAGCCACCAGAGTTGATCTTCAGCTAAATGAAATCATAAAATCAATAACTCTAGATTGCATTATCAATTAATTCATTTCACTTTTCTCTTTCTATTTGTGTAAATGTGTGTCAATCTTCCAAATAAACATTTGATTGGAAGAAAGTCGAATTACTACATGGATTTTTTTTCTTGAATTAATTATTTTGACCAAATCATGGTTACCCATTAATTATTTTTACCAGTTTTTTATTTTTTTATATATTCATTTTGCAAAATAAATTTTTTATTATAAATTAAATTTATGGTTAAGAAAAGAAAAACTAAAAAAATATTTATAAAATGTTATAAAATATAAGATTTTGTACCACTATGGTGATAACTTGTGGATGATTACCTATAAATATCTTTTATAACATCCATAGGAACCCCTAATGAAATTCCATTGAGTTTTCCATGCATTTTATCCTCTTTTTTATCTTCTTCTCTTTCCACTTTTATAACACGTTAACAGCACGAAATTCGTTACAAAAGAAATAGAAAGATTTTTCTTTTCAAAAAGATACTAGCACATGCCCTATTGTGTGTTCGTTTAGTACTTTATAGCAATTCCTTGGTGGCCCATTACTACTCGTGTAGTCTATCTTTTCTAAGCTACCATGGGAACTTTGGTTCAAGGATTTATCTAACCTCGTTGTGACTCTTGGCAGCCTTAATTTAGACTTAGGTTCACTTAGATTCTCTTGGCATCACTTTAAGCCCATTAGGCACCACACTCGGCCCATTAGGCACCACTTTAGGCCCATTTAGATACATTTGGCCCATTAGGCACCTCACTTGGCCTATTAGGCATCACCCTAGGCTCATTTAGGCACCTTAGGCCCATTAGGCACCACTTTAGGCCCATTTAGATACACTTGGCCCATTAGGCACCACACTTGGCCCATTAGGCACCACCCTAGGCCCATTTAGGCACCTTAGGCCCATTAGGCCCATTTAGATACACTTGGCCCATTAGGCACCACCCTAGGCCCATTTAGGCACCTTAGACCCATTAAGCACCACTTTAGGCCCATTTAGATACATTTGGCCCATTAAGCACCACACTTGGCCCATTAGGCACCACCCTAGGCCCATTTAGGCACCTTAGTTCCATTTGGCACCACTTTAGGCCCATTTAGATACACTTGGCCCGTTAGGCACCACATTCGGCCCATTAGGTACCACCCTAGGCCCATTAGGCACCATTTTATGCCCATTTAGATACACTTGGCTCGTTAGGCACCACACTTGGCCCATTAGGCACCACCCTAGGTCCACTTAGGAACCTTAGGCCCATTTAGGCACCCTAGGCCCATTTGGGCACCCTATGCCCACTTAGGCACCTTAGGCCCATTAGGCACCACCCTAGGTCCATTTAGGTACCCTAGGCCCATTTAGGCACCTTAGACCCACTTAGGCACCTTAATGTCACGGACTTAGTCGTTCACTAAGCTCATGCGACACTTAGGCAAGTCAAGACGCTTGATCTTGCTAAGTCAGCCTTGCTCCCCAATGCTTAGCTTGCTAGGCTAAGACACTTGCGACTCAAAAGCTTAAGAAGCTTAGTAGGCAACTCTTTAAAGAATGGAAACTCTTATTAAGTCAAGGAAGCCTTTACAAGTGCTTGGAAGCTCACTTGCTTGGTTAGGAAGTGCTTTTGGGTGGTGCCTTGGCCAAATGAGGCCCTCACCTATTTATAGGCACCAATGGAACTCTCTGGAACCTTGGAGGGTTCCTTACAAATCAAGAATATTCTAGAACTTCCTACACTAATCTATGTACAACCCTATGTACAAGAATATACAAGAGATCTCTAGAATTCTCTAGAAATCCTTAGACTCCTCTCATGCCTTCCACCATAGTGTAAAGATGTGTGGACATCTTTAGGCATCTCTAGAACCTTCCACACTCCTCCCACCAATGTCTTAGTGTAGATGGCTCCAGGAGTGTCCAGAAGCTTCCCTTCTCCTATATAAACCCATGGGGAGGGTCATTTAAAGCATCCTATGACACTCTCCCCCACCTATGCCGTTGAAGTCCTCATCGTTGCCTCTTTCTGAAACCTCTCGATTTGTTTCCAGAACCTTCTCAAGGCATCCGCATATTCCCAGCTTGCCTGCCTCTTAGGTAGTCCTTTCCATTGGACTAGATACTCTATCACATGAGGGACCCCTTGTCTCCTGGTGACCCGTTCAGCTAGGATATTCTTCACCTCTGATTACTACTCAAAAAGTGCTATTTGATAGCTTGTAATTAACTCTTTTAAACATTTTTGAGTAGTAGTTATTACCTTTTAACTCAATTAGCATATTAAGTACCTTTGCAATCATTTCTAATCAAATTGTGTAAGTTTTGGTGTTTTTGATAGTATTTTGATCACCAAAGCAATCCAAGATTGAGGAGAGTTCTATGGAATCCATGGCAAAGCAATTGAAAGCTCATTAACATGAAGAACCAAATCTTTGAAGCTTTATAATCCTTTGCCAAAAGCAAATTATGAATGCAAGGAGGGAAAGCAAAGAGAGAAATCTAACATGAAGAATTCAAGAGGAGAACAATTGTTGAACACTTTTGGAGCACTTCCTAGATCTCATTTCATGCATACTATATGTCGTTTCGAAGCTCGGGAAGTCAGCAATTCAATGCTTCAAATGGTGTGCGATTCAAAGTTGAAATGAAGAAGTTAGAGCCATTGGAATCCGATCACACCAAGCTAAAGGCCAATTTCGCAGGCTGCGAAATGGTGTCCTTCAGCTTGTGAAATTTCGCAGCCATCTTGCACGCCTGCGAAATCCTCCTGAGTGCTTCCAGATATTTGCGATCGAAATTTTTAGATCTTTTTCTTTAGATATTTGATGTCTAAATCCCCATTTTCTCCTTGTAACCCACCAATCATAAGATTCCTTAGTTATTAAGCAAGAACAAAGGGTGAATAACCTTTTATATATTATTTTGTAATTTTCATTGCACACATGATCTCGGGAGCTTGTTCTTAGAGACAATTTTTGTATAGTTTGGAAAGAAGTAAAATACAAAGCTTTGCTCTGCCTTACCTACTCAATTTGATTGTATTGTATTTTTTTTTCTTACTATCTAAACAAGCTCTAAGGATGTTTCCTCAGAGAATGGTTGGCTAGACTTTTAGTTCCTTGGAACTAAGGTAGCTGGGTAAGGCCCCGTGTGCAAGAATTGGTAGTTTTGTTGTTTCAGCTGTTAATGAAGAGAAAGTGTGACCCGTTTATGATTTTTATGTTTTTAGTTAACTTAAAACACCTTCAATTCACCTAGGCCAACACTTGGTAAGGCAAGTGATCTCCATCCGTGGAGATGCACTAGTTTACCTCTTGCGAGACTTTGGGAGGTGACTTGAAGGTAGGATTTTCTAGAATTACCAACACTTGGTAAGCTTTTGGACTCTAAGGAGACATCCATTAGTTATCTCTTGCGAGCTTGAGAAGGGAAGTCCAAGGTTAATGATCACCTTGAATGGCAAATGCTAGGTGAGAGGCACGAGCTATTGCAAGATGCATTAGTGAGAGGGAATTAGTGCTGAAATCCATAAAAGGGAAGCATCTGTACAACACCGATTAGAGAATTAACTATATGTTAATTCTCTAATGCGAGGAAAAGATTCAAGTGACCGGAGCTCTGTTTTTGCATGAGGAGCCTGACCCCAATGAACCTAAAACTCCAAGGAACGCTTTTCTTCATAAGTAATTCCCATTACTTTCTTTTTAGTTAGCTTAAAACAAATCCTTTTTCAACCAAAGTTTATGTTTTCTTCTTGAGCTAACCTTGAAATGAAAAAGCACCAATTCAGCTTTGAATTGGTATTAGTTGTAAGTTGAAAACCCTTCCTAGTGAACGATCCTAGAGCCACTATGCTATATTAGCTAAGGCTATCCTAGTGCATGGTGATATAGGTTATAAATTTTGTTGATTACTCCTGTCTGAGGACCAAACTCAAGGTACACCAGCTAGGGACACGAATCAACCTCCTTTTCCCTTGAGGCTTCAGATGGATGCAGACCCGTGCGCTTTCGATGCTTAGAGTGCAGCTTCCTTTTACCCATTGAGTTCACCTTTCCCTTGGTGACCTCTTCCATGTTTATGTGGGCTACCTCAACTCGCTCCCCTTTTTCCTCCTTTACTTGCACCCCTGCTAGTAAGGAAGTCTTGGGCGTACTAGGCTTCGGGTTGAATTAGAGGGCACCTAGTAGCTGCATTGAGCCCATATGTGCTTTGTCCTCCTACTCCATCTCCTCGATCATGGCACTAAGCGCCTTCCTCTTTGGACAATCCCATGCCCAATGTGGACCGTCACATAGGAAGCATTTGATTTTAGGTGTGAACTCCTTCCTTTTCGCCTTCTTCCTTCCTTCTCGGACGTTAGGCGTCTTGCCTGATCCATTTTTAGGAGCATTGTGGTCTCTTGGAACCTCGTCCCCCACCCATGGCGTGGCTATCCTCAAAAGACTCAACCTTGGAGGAGTCTCCCCTCTTATAATCCGTTAAAGACTCTGCTACTGCCATGGCAGTGGTTAAGTCTTGAACACCTCGACGCCTTAATTCCTGCTCGGCCCACCCTTGCAGGTTATCCATGAAATTGAATAGCAACTCATCCTCAGTCATGTTAGAAATCTCAAACATGAGTGAATAGAATTCCTTGACATAGTCGTGTATCGAGCCTGTGTGCTTGAGACGCCGTATGTTTTTCCTAGCCAGGTAAGCCACATCATTAGGGTAGAACTGCCTCTTGATCTCCCTCTTGAAGTCCTCCCACATCTCTATGGTGCAAATGTCTTTCTCCATATCGGCAAACCTCCGACGCCACCATAGAGTAGTTGTGTCAGTAAGGTAGAGGGTTGCAGTTCTTACCTTAGTCGCCTCATCAATAAATGTGATAGCCTCGAAGTATCGCTCCATATGCCATAAGAAGTTATCTAACTCTTTGGCATCCCTCTTACCACTAAACCCATATGGCTTCGGCACCTCCACCCTAGATGCCTCCTATGTGGCCATGACCCGTGGCGACACAGCAGCCTTGTAGATGGCCAACTCCTGCCTAACCTCCTAGTCTCGGGACTCCATTCAAGTGGCCAAGGCCTCTATCCTTGACTCCATGCTAGCAAGCATGCTCAAGACCTTTCCTTGGAAGGACACAAACTCCTCGTGCGACACTAGCTGAACCTGTGAGATTAGCACCCTCTCACGAAGGTCTTGGATCTGCTCTCTTAGATCCTCTAAGCCCTTCTCCATGCCTTGCTCGATCAAGTCCAATCCTTCCCGGGTGTCTGCCATGGCTAGCTCCACCTTGGCTAGCCTTGCCTCCATGTTGGCTAAGGCGTCACGAGACTTATCCTTCCTGCCTTTACCCCGTGTAGTAGGCTCGGTCTCCCTCCCACGGGTTTGCTCGCTAGTCTCCTCCATGTTAGAGCCCAACATGCTTCCTTTGCTATGTCCACTTCGTAACCTCACTTTGATACCACTTGTCACGGACTTAGTCATTCACTAAGCTCGTGCGACACTTAGGCAAGTCAAGACGCTTGATCTTGCTAAGTCAGCCTTGCTCCCCAATGCTTAGCTTGCTAGGCTAAGACACTTGCGACTCAAAAGCTTAAGAAGCTTAGTAGGCAACTCTTTAAAGAATGGAAACTCTTATTAAGTCAAGGAAGCCTTTACAAGTGCTTGGAAGCTCACTTGCTTGGTTAGGAAGTGCTTTTGGGTGGTGCCTTGGCCAAATGAGGCCCTCACCTATTTATAGGCACCAATGGAACTCTCTGGAACCTTGGAGGGTTCCTTACAAATCAAGAATATTCTAAAACTCCCTACACTAATCTATGTACAACCCTATGTACAAGAATATACAAGAGATCTCCAGAATTCTCTATAAAGCCTTGGACTCCTCTCATGCCTTCCACCATAGTGTAGAGATGTGTGGACATCTCTAGGCATCTCTAAAACCTTCCACACTCTTCCCACCAATGTCTTAGTGTAGATGGCTCCAAGAGTGTCCAGAAGCTTCCCTCCTCCTATATAAGCCCATGGGGAGGGTCATTTGAAGCATCCTGTGACATTAAGCTCACTTAGGCACCATAGGCCCACTTACACACCATAGGCCCATTTAGGCACCCTATGCTCATTTAGGCACCTTGGACCCATTTAGGCATACTAGGCACATCTAACCCACCTAGGCACATTTGACCCACTTAGGCACTTTTCTAGGTTTAGTTTCACTTAAATTTGTTTTTTTTTTGTATTTATTTATTTTATTGATTGATTTTTAGGATTAAGTAAGTTTTGATTTATTTTATCTTATTTCATTATTATTATTATTTATATTTTATTTATTCATTTTATTTTGTGATTGCATGAAAAGAATTTTCTTTTTTTTTTTTGGTGGTTTGAGTTTTACACTTTGATTTTTATTATATGTTGCATTAGTTTAATTTCTTTTTTTGAATATGTCTAATATTTATTTATTTATTTATGTATTATACCTTTTATCTATTTGTTCATATTTTCTTATTTACTTATTTAATCACTTCTTCAAAATTTAGTGAACCAATGTTGACTTTTAATCACTTGAGTTGTTTCGACTTTGGATATGCATGAGATTGCCTAACTAATTTTTAATGGAGTAATCTTGTTCCTTTCATCCTCTTTTATTTTTTTTATTTTCAATCTCTTAATTTTATTTTCTTTCTTTCTTTTTATTTTTTTTTATTTTGCATGAGGGCCCCCAAGCTGCTATTGACTCTCGAGGGAATACACGAACCTTTGAAGAAGAAAATTCAGCATGTATATAGACGGAAGGGAGGGTCATGTTCAGGTTGGTGAGTGGTCTTTCCATGTCGGTGGAGTCAACGGGAAAAAAATGCTGAGCTGTGGAGAGTGAACACATGGTTTTGGAAAGGAAATTTTCAGCACGTAAGGAAAGAAAAAAAATTTTGAGCTGTGGAGAGGGAACATATGGTTTTGGAAATATGGATAGCGCAACACGTGGAGGTGAGAGATCCAACAATCTGGAATGGAAGGTAAGAGGGTTGACTAGTTTTTCTTTTCTTTAGAATGGAGGAATCACGCTGGTCTAGAAAAAAGATTAAGAGAGAAAATAAAAGAAAATGAAAGAAACACACCATTAAGGGGAGGTTTGATGGATTACTGAAAAAGATTGAGGGTGATCCGAAAGTAGGAAGGAGGACTTTGCTGCTGATTCTTCCATTTCCAGCACGTGGAGAGGTCTGACCGATGATAGAGAAAAGATTGAGGGTGATCCGAAAGTGGGAAGGAGGACTTTGTTGCTAATTCTTTCATTTCCAACACGTGGAGAGGTCTGACCAATGACAGAAAAGATTGAGGGTGATCTGAAAGTGGGAAGGAGGACTTTACTACTATTGCTTCCATTTTCAGCATGGGGAGACGGAGAGGAAAACACGAGGTAGGGTAAAAACAGGTGAGAGACACACCCTTGAAAGGATTTTTTTTAGGAGAACAACCGCATGATCCTCGGGGTGAGAGACGCACCCTTGAAAGGATTTTTTTGCATGACCTAGGGGTGAGAGACGCACCCTTGAAAGGATTTTTTAAGGAGAACAACCGCATGAGCCTAAGGATGAGAGACGCACCCTTGAAAGGGTTTTTTTTTTTTTTTTTTAGGAGAACAATCGCATGAGTCTTAAGGTGAGAGGCGCACCATTGGAGGGAGAACAACCACATCAATTTTGAGGTGGGAGGTGCATCATTGAGGGGAGCACCAGCTGCACCAAAGAAAGGAAATCAAGAAAGGATGATTTTTTCTGAGCATGAGAAGGCAGTCGCAGCCTTGAGGGGAAGTAAAACCATTTCTTCTGGAGGTGCAAGGTGTAGTTGCACCATTGGAAAGCAAGCACAGGTGCATCTGTACCCTTGAGGAGAAGAAACTTCTGGAGGTGCAAAGTGCAGCCGCACCCTCGGGAGAATTTCCGGAACAGCCGCACCATTGAGAAAATTTTCGGAATAGCTGCATCATTGAGAAATTTTTGGAACAACCGCATCATTGAGAAAATTTTCAGAACAGCCGCATCATTGAAAGACAAGAGAAGGACCAGCTGCACATATCCAGATTTGCTCCAACACACAGTAGCCAGAGTTCACTTGCTTGCTCTTCACTGCATCAGTCTCACATATCCGAGCTGTTTTGATAGCATCCTAGTCACTTCTTTGATCTCCACGGGAGACATCTTCAGCACCAAACACGGCTGCCACTTTGGGAAGCCTATTGCCCATACACCTATTCGGTTGGGTGAACTTCTCGATCTCTTCTTATATTTTTTTAATCCATCAATACAATATGTTAAAATTTCTTTATGGATTTACTATTATGCCATTATAAGTCATTTTTAAACTTGAGATCTATTTATTTATATGCTAACTATTTATCCATTTATTAACAAGATTTATGTTATAGGTTAGAGACATAGTTTTAAAATTTGTCTTATATAGTTTTTCCTTAATTTAATTTTTGGTTTAAGTGAAATTTGTGTTCGTTAAAATAGTTAATATTAAATGTTAAATATTTGATTTTAGGATTGCCATAATTGGTGTTAAAAATATTTTTACATTTATATTTTATTATAGTAATGTAAATTTATTTAAAAATTTTGATTCCATAAGTTCATATTTCATTTTAGTCATGCTTATTTATTCATGTGTTATTTATTTATCCATTTGTTAATGAGATTGATTTTATAGTTTAGTTTTAAAATTTTTTTTGGATAGTTTTTTTCAATTTAATTTTAGGTTTAAGTAAAATTTTAGTTTGTTAAAATAATTGACCTCATGTGTTAAATATTTTATTTTTAGATTTGCCTTAATTAGTGTTTAATTCATTTTGAGCTTAGATTTCATTTTAATAATATAAATTTATTTAGGAAGTTGATTCCATGAATTCATATTTTGTTTTTAGTTTTCTTTCATTTAATTTGATTCATTTTAATTATTTTAGGTGTTTTTATAATTTTAAGTTATTAATAAAATCAATTCTATATTTGAAGGTGCTTGTGTTTAGTTTACTCTGATTTAGCTTCACTCATCTATTCAATTTAAGTATTTGCTATAATATTAGCTTATTAATAAAATTAATTCTATGACTAAAAATTCATGTTTGCCCTTATTTAATTTGGTCCATTTTAATTAGTCTACATGTGTTTGTGTGTTCAATTGATCACTACTAATTCTTGATTGTTACTCTTATTTTACGTGTTTCTTGAAAATTAGTCATTAATTCTTGATGGATATCTCGTTAGCTTATTTGGTCTGAGTTTGAATAGTTTATTGCTTAGGTAGTTTCTGGTAAAATTTACTTTTCGGAGGCCATCGGAAAATAGAGAAGATTGGTTTTATCAACTTTAGAATGTTTTTAAAAATTTTCTAAAACTTGTATGACTTTCCTCACTTCTTGAACTTGAATTTGAAGTTTCGTTTGAGTTAGAAAGCCATTCTGGAATAGAAGATATAAACAAGTCTTTAGGGGGGCTTTGTTTTCACCCAGTTCCAGACACCCGAGATCTTTTTGAAAAAAATAAAATATCATAAAACTTTTTAAATTTGATTAAATATTTTTTCTCAATTTTAGGCTTCTTGAAATTGATATTAGACACATAAAATATTGAAAAATGTTCCTTTTTGAGGGAGACATGATTTTTCAAATTCGTACCTACTATGCAAGATGGAATCTGGATAACTAATTAGTTGGAGCGTTTTAAAAATATTTTTGAGTTCTACCTGACCCTGAATTTATTTTTCCTGTGATATAGACATCTTGAAAAAGTATGTGACTTTTTGTATGGTTTTATGTGATGTCTTATTATTTTAAATTTTTTTATAAATGCCACTATTTTTTTACTTAATCTAGACCTTCTGGAACTTTTGGGCATCTTTGCTGCAATTTGACATTTGAATGAGTGTTTGGATTTTGGTATCTTGTTCTAAATGTGTAGGAGTTGTTTCCAGCAATTTTTTGTGATTAAATTGCACTCCAAGACATTTTTTTAGAAATTACTTTTGTGATGCTCCTTTTACAATATCCATGTTGATGACTCAATACTTGCTTGAATTGTTATTATTTTTGGAGTCATTTGATTTATTTTAGCTCAATTTTGGCTTTGGTAATGTATATTAGACATAATAAAGGTGTTATATAATAATATACTTGTCCTAACCACTCTAGCCTCTTTTTTTAGGAATCTTATAAATTATGCTTGTTATCTAGGTACGCTCTCTATCACTACTTTTTGGGATTCCATGAACATGCATGTTGTTGTGAGCCTTATTTATGCTTAATGTGATCCTTAGGTACTTAGATGTATGCTTGATTCGCTATGATTAAATATATGTTATGTGCTATATTTATCTTCTAACTTTGTTTTATGATAGCGCTTGAGAAGCAGTTCAGGTACGCATCCTAACTCTCCTTTATTGTGATTCGATCTTGTTTGGCCTGCTATTTTTTTTTTAATCACTTTAGTTTATTTACCTACCTTCAATTAATCAATTAATTGCCACATTTCCCTCAACTTAGTCAATAGAGACCTTTGCAGGGCTTAAAGGGGTGCTACCTTTTAGAGGTATCTTCCCAATAGGTAACCTAATCCCTGGACCTAGACTCAAGTTTTTCAAAAACACGTTTTTCCAAAAACTATGTAGTCACTTTTTTAGGGTTTTCTTTCTTGTTTTATTTTCCCTTTTAAAATAAAATAAAATAAGTGGTGACTCCGATTTTTTCCAAAACAAAACTTTCACTAATAAAAGCGAGTCTCACCGATTGAGTGGGAGCACACGCGAAAAATGCGGGTCCACAAATTGGCGACTCCATTAGGGACTTTGAGGATCAAGATTGAACACAAGTTGAGGAAAATGTGGCGTTTAATTGGTCGATTAGAGGGTACCTCACCATTTTTAAGCAATGTGATTTAGTTAGCTTGCTTGATTGCTTTGCTATCTTAACATGTTTGATTGCCTTGAATGATCACTTGACTCCTTTGTTCATTTCAACATGATTCACTCTCACATATGTTATATAGGACTTTGATTGTTTGATATTTATCTGCTTGGTATGATTGTTTGTTGCATGACAACCATTTCTCTTGCATGATTGTATGATTGCTTGTCTTTGTTCATTATCTCACTTTGATCTTAGGTTTTTCAGATGCACCCACATCCTTCACTGTGCACTTTATATTATCCTTGAGTGTTGAGATATGAGAGAGCCTTTATCATTAAGAAACCCTCTAGGAATGCGAGGAAGTGCATGTGTGGAGGTGATGACCACTTTGCAGGGAAGCACCCCGTCTCCTTGGAGGCATGTAGAGGGTTGCGTACTATCGGAGGGTGTGATCGCTTCTGCTAGGGATCCTTTAACCGACCCATTTTATCTTATAGAGTCACTTTAACCTTGTAGGTTAGCCTAGACCTAATAAGGATTTCATTCCTATTCGTGGGTGCATTTGTGGACCTTTAGAGCTACCTTGGTCACAATTGGGTTCGATTACCCTCTCCATAGTCTCATTTTGGTATGATAAGATACAAGTACCAGTTTGAGTATACATGAGTTGTATGCTTGAATACCTTTTAGTTGGTTCCTACAAAGCTACCCTTGTACAGTGTCTCATCCAGTGTTTTCATGTTTATAGGAGTATTTCCGTGCCCAATTTGGATCCGCCTTCGTGGATTAGAGTTAGAGGCAGGTTGACCAGAGCATCAGATCAACCAGACTAGAGAGTAGATCAGAGAGATATGGACTCATAGGTAGTTACTATTGACCAGTTTGCCGTGGCCATGGCTTCGATTTAGGAGGCCATAGCCGGCCTCGGCCAGATGATAGATGGGCAGCAAATCATGCCTCAGGATAGCACGCAGTATGACCTTGCAGTACCACCACCACTACCTCCACTTAGTCAATCGATTCCACACCTTGCACCATATGTTTCACATAGTTAGACTGATGTTGCTCCACCTCTTGTTGTAGCGCTCATTCCGGCCTTAGAGGACGCACATGCTTGTATGGATAGACTCGAGCAGAGCATGAGACAGATGAGGGTTTCAGATGGAGCTATCAGTTGGGATGATTTTGATAAAATACTGGTGGCCTGTTTACCAGCCCAGTTTAGGATGCTAGAGATTGAGAGGTATACGGGCATAGGTTACCCTAAGATTCATTTGAGGCTATACAGTAGTGTAATGAGGGCCCACGGGTTGGATGAGGCTCACCTGATTATGCTTTTCCCCATGTCTTTGAGTGGTGTAGCACAATGTTGGTTTGCTTCCTTAGATGCTTCACGTCGTAGGACTCAGGATGATTTAGTCCAAAAGTTTTTGAGACAATTTGTGTTTAATACTTTTGTTGACGTCTCGAGGAGAGAGCTAGAGGCCTTAAGATAGGGACCAAAGGAGTCGGTGACTTCGTTTATCTCTCGATGGAGGTAGAAGATTGCACAAATTGTTGATCATCTTTCAAAGAAGGACCAGATTAGTATGATTTTGAGGAGCTTACAACCTAGATTTGCTAGACATTTGATGAGATTTTCTCATAAGGATTTTGGATCCTTGGTTTAGGCTCTGTATGGTATAGAGGAGGGCATGCTAGAGGATTGTGGCCCGAGTCTCCCCTTTATGACTCAAAGGGGAAGAAGCCCTCAAGAGGACATAGACCAAGAGATGTGGGTACTATCAATTCAACAGGATTGAGATCTCCCAGGCGCTATCAAACATTTGGGCAAACTTCAGGAGCCTATTACCCACAACGTTATGTTCAGTATAGACCGCCTAGGCCCATGACTCCTACATACTTATACCCAACCCTAGAGCCTGTTTTTGTTGCACAAGTCTCAAAGAGGCCTCCTACCTTATACCCTCAACCCCAAGCCCCACAGACTACTATTCCTCTCGTATAGAGGTCAACACGACAGTTCTCCCAACTAGTCATGCCTTTGAGTCGAGCTTTCCAAAACTCATAAAGGGTGGTTTGTTGACTCAGTTGGCTTCTAGGCTTGTACCCCAGCTCGTGCCACCGCTTCAGGATGGATCTGCATTGTTCCTACCATCAAGGTCCAGGGCATGACACGGATCATTGCGCCGCCTTGAGACATGCTATATAGGACTTGATAGATCAAGGTCTAGTTAACTTGGAGCAGCCAAGTGTAACCATGAACCCTTTATCGGCTCATTCTACACATGCAGTGCCACCACCCCCGAGTAGTATCCATCACATAGATTTTGTAGAGGATGACAACATACACAAAATGAGTTGGAATGATGGATTGCCAAAGCCGATTGTTTTGGATGATGGTTATGAGGTTGACACAGTGGGTTCTCAGACTTCTACACCGTTCAGTTTGATTTCAAATTGGGTACCATTTGAGTTGACTCCTACTACACCATCGGCTACAACACGTTAAGGCCCATCAATCCCATTTATCCTACGACCAGATGATGATGATTCAAAGGGGAGAGATGTATAGATTGTGACCCGCATCGGGAGAGTAGCTCAGCCCTCATCTCTAGTAGCCAAGCCATTTGATGGTGTAGTTTCTCATGAGGAGGTCAAGAGAGAGGATGATGAGCTACTGAGTCAATTACAGAGTACACAGGCCTGCATATCTATCTAGAGTTTGCTAGCATCTTCTAGTACTTATAGAGATGCATTGATTCGGGCTTTGGGCCAGATTCGCGTTGAGACCATTACTACTCCAGAGGGGTTGATTCATATGATGATGGCCGATAGGGCCACATGTATTGTGTTTTCAGTTGAGGACTTGCCACCTGAGGGTTTAGACCATACACGCTCTCTATATATTATAGTTGGTTGTTCAGGCCACAGAGTTCCATCCGTCTTGTTGGACAATGGCTCGGCCTTGAACGTCTACCCATTGGCTACTACTATCACCCTTGGTTATGAACCTTTAGACTTTGGTCCCTCTACACAGACCATCAGAGCATATGACAATACTAAGAGGGAAGTCATGGGTACTTTGATGATAGAGTTGTTGATCGGTCTAACTACATTCCTCATACTATTCTAGGTTTTGAGGATTCCCACGTCATTTAACCTACTTCAGGGCCGACCATGGATTCATTTGGCCAAGGCTATTCCATTTTCCTTTCATCAGAAGGTGAAGTTTATACATGACAGGCAGGTCATCACAGAACAATCTCCTAGAGATATGTTTGCCTCTTTCGAGCCGGTGCTTCAAATCAGTCATAGTGAGGATGACCTATTTTTGACCGGGTTTACATTGATAAGGTGTAGAATCTTGAGGTTGGGGACTTCTGTAGAGATCTCATAACTATGTCATTTGATCAGCATAGTTGTACGGTGGTACTTGACATGATGAGGGGTATGTTTTTTTATGCGGGTTAGGACGACGTCAGCATGGACCCATGGAGTTTGTGTCGATCATGATACACCATTTGGGCTTGGATTTGTTCCTACAGAGGCTGACTATAGATATATGGAACGACTGCACAGAGAGAGGGTAAGAGCCCGTCTGACTTGCACACCATTCAATTATCATGTTCGTTCTTATAAGATGATTTTGGTAGACTACTTCGTTAAAGGATCAGAGATTCATTCTCATATGGGGGATTTTGGCATTGTAACTAATATAGAGAGACTGGGTGAGCTTCAACATTAGTTTCACCATTTATAGTTAAGAGATGAGATTTCTGGCGCACCAGTTTCAATAATGATTACTCATTCGTCACCAGATCGAGCCAACTTCTTATCTTTGTGCTTTCCAGAGGAGACTACTGATTGTGGAGTAGATGTTGAGCCTACTGGGGTGACTGATGGAGTTGTTTCTCGTGACGAGTATTGGGATGAGATGGATATGATGAGTATGAGTCAGATTGTTGAGATGGTTCAACGTGAGCCCACTTCACCATTCAATCTATTCGGGATGATTGGTATCGAGGTTACCGAGGAGATCCAGGCAGTCCTTGCTCTAGAGCTTATGGAGGATGTTGCAGTTGGTGATGATTTGTTTAAGGACACTTTTAGCTCTATTGAGGGAACATCCTACTTTGTGGACCCACTTTTTTCATTTGACATTTTATCGGGATTCATTTCCTGTCTTGACGATGTTTATGATCCCGCATCTATGGATTTGAGTATTTTCGAGTATTTGTCTACCTCTTATGATAGTATTTATATATTTGCACCTCATTCATCCACTCTACAGATATTGGATATAGATGATGAGATTGCACAACCTGATTAAGATAAACACTTTTTTTATCATGACTCAGATCCCATAGATGAGAGAGTTTCACCTGCTACAGGGGATATTGAGACTATTGATTTTGGCACAGAGGATCAGCCTAGAGAGTTGAAGATTGGTTCACCTTTGTCTATAGACGAGAAAGATAGACTTATTCATCGATTCAAGTCATATTTGAACGTCTTTGCATGGTCTTATAAGGACATGTCGGGTCTTGATCCTTTTATAGTCTAGCACCATTTGCCTATCTTGCCACATGTTAGACCACTTAAGCAGAAGTTGAGGCGATTGCACCACGTTGGAGTCTATAGGTGAAAGAGGAAATTAAAAAACAACTTAGTGTTGGATTTATATCAGTGGTTGAGTATCTAGAGTGGTTGGCTAATGTCATCCCTGATCTCAAAAAGGATGGCAAAGTTAGAGTTTGTGTTGATTTTAGAGACCTTAATAAAGCTAGCCCTAAGGATGATTTTCCTCTCCCACATATTGATTTATTGGTTGATAGCACTGTAGGCCATTCGATGTTGTCTTTCATGGATAGATTTTCGGGGTATAATCAGATTTTGATGGCTTCAAAGGATATGGAGAAGACAACCTTCATTACCGACTGGGGTACCTATTGTTATAGAGTTATGCCATTTGGGTTGAAGAATGCAGGAGCTACTTATCAGAGAGCTGCTACCACTTTGTTTCATGACATGATGCATAGGGATGTAGAAGTTTATATGGATGATATGATTGTGAAATCCCAAGGTAGAGCAGATCACCTAGCGACTCTAGAGATATTCTTTAAGAGGATTCGAAAATTCAGGTTGAGGCTAAACCCTAAGAAATGCATCTTTGGAGTGACTTTTGGGAAATTGATGGGGCATATGGTCAGTGAGTGAGGCATAGAGGTTGACCCAGATAAGATCAAAACCATACTTGACATGCCTGTGCCGAAGACTGGGAAAGAGATCAGGGGTTTTCTGGGCAGGTTATAGTACATCAGTCGTTTCATAACTAGATTGATAAACATATGTGAGCCCATATTTCATCTTTTGAGGAAGAATCAACCGACAGTTTGGAATGATGATTGTCAGCTTGAATTTGAGAATATTAAGAAGTACTTGCTTTCTCCTCCTATTTTAGTGCCTCCTATGTCAGGACATCCACTTCTTCTGTATTTATCAGTTTCAAACATGGCCTTGGGATGTATGCTAGCTTAGCTTGATGACTCAGGGAAAGAACGAGCTATTTACTATATGAGTAAGAGGGTGTTGGAGTATGAGATGAGATATGTTATGATTAAGTGTCTCTGCTTAGCGTTAGTTTGGGCCACCAGGAGATTGAGGCATTACATGACTAAGTATTCAGTGAGTTTGATTTCTCGGCTAGATCCGTTGAGGTATTTGTTTGATAGACCCACATTAACTGGTAGATTAATGAGATGGCTCATACTTTTGATAGAGTTTGATATTCAATATGTTTCTCAAAAGTCTATTAAGGGAAGTATTGTCATCGATCACTTGGCCTCATTACCGATATGGAGTTCATTGCTATGACTAGCTTATCAGGTTGGTGCATGTACTTTGATGGTGCAGCCAACCACTCAGGGTTTGGGATAGGCGTTTTGTTGATATCTCCCCAGGGTGATCATATTCCAAGGTCAATTTGCTTGGCATTTTCAAATCAATATCCCATCACGAACAACATAGTTGAGTATAAGGCTTGTATCCTTGGTTTAGAGACTGCACTGGAGCTTAGAATTAGACAGATAGAGGTATTTGGTGACTCCAATTTGGTGCTCAGACATATTTAGGGAGATTGGAAGACTAGGGATGTAAAACTTAGGTCGTATCATGCTTATTTAGAGTTACTGGTTAGGAGATTTGATGACTTGAGATATACTCGTCTACCTCGAGCGTAAAACAAGTTTACTGATGTCTTAGCTACCTTAACTTCTTTTGTGGACTTTCTGACTGATGTGGTTATACGTTCATTGCTGATAGAGTCAAGCTTTGCACCTGCTTACTGTTGTCTAATTGGAGATACAAAGCCCCAGGATAATCTACCTTGGTATCATGACATTTATTAGCTTCTTAAATCTGGCACATACCTAGAGGATGCCACAACCAAGGATTAGAGGGCATTGAGGCAGTTGAACACTAGATTTGTGATTTGTGGAGAGACTTTATATAGGCGATCAGTTGACGGTATGATTTTATTATGTTTAGATCGAGCCTCTACAGATTGAGTGATGAGAGAGGTTCATGAGGGAGTTTGTGTTCCACACATGAGAGGAGACATGCTGGCTCGTAAGATTATGAGGACAGGTTACTTTTGGTTAACTATGAAGACAAATTGTTGTCAGTTTGTTCAGAGATGTTCAGAGTGTCAAATTCATGGTGATCTCATTCATGCACCACCATCAGAGTTACATGCTTTGACATCGCCATGGTCATTTTCAATATGGGGCATTGATATTATTAGGAAGATTTCACCGAAATCTTCCAATGGTCATGAGTTTATCCTAGTTGCCATAGATTATTTCACCAAGCGGGTGGAAGTTGCATCATATGCGAGGTTGACATTTGTTAGAGTCGCCAGTTTCATCAAATCACACATCATTTGTCATTATAGGGTGCCACATGAGTTGATTTCAGACAGAGGGGTACACTTTCGAGCTGAAGTTGACACTTTGTTGCAGAAATATGGCATCCGACATCATAGATCTTCTGCATATAAGCCACAAACTAATGGGGCAGTAGAGGCAACAAATAAGAACATTAAGAAGATTTTGAGGAAGATGGTTGAAACCTCTCAAGATTGGTCAGAGAAACTCCCTTTTGCGTTGTGGGCATACCATACCTCTTTTCGCACCTCTACAAGAACTACTCCTTATTCTCTAGTGTATGGTATGGAGGTTGTTTTGCCAGTTGAGGCAGAGTTGGGTTCATTGAGAGTAGCTCTCGAGCAGCAGATTTATGAGACAGAGTGAGCTCAGGCTAGATTTGATCAGCTTAACCTTTTAGATGAGAAAAGATTGAGAGCAGTAGATCATGTTCAGGTCTATTAGAGAAAGATGGCTCGTGCTTTCAAGAAATGGGTTAAGCCTAGACCATTCCAGATAGGGAATTTGGTTTTGAGGATTCTTAGAAGCTTAGTTGGAGACCCCAGGGGGAAGTTCAGACCTAGTTGGAGTGAGCCTTATGTTATTCGAGAGTTGACTCTAAAAGGGGCTGCATGGTTGACCGACTTAGATGGAAACCAGTTTTCAGAGCCTACCAATGTGGATCAGCTGAAGAAGTATTACGTTTGAGATTGTGGTTGCAGGATGGGTGGCCATCATTTCGGTTAGCCTTACACCTTATCACCTTTATTGATATATTAGACCGTTGCTAGCCTATTGAGCCTCATGAGGTACGCTATAACCTTTTCTTTTCTATAGCCCTGCTTATCATTTTTACACCCGGGTTGGTGCCATTTGATGTATAGTTATGCTTTGCTAGGAAAGTCTCATGAGCTTTGGACTTATAGGCTTATCTTTCTCATATTTTCTATTATCACCTCACCACCCTATTTGTTATGTTCCACTATTTTCACATTTTCATCTATATCTTGTCTTTCATTATTGGTCGTTACACTTCATATTCTCTTACTTGGAATGTTGAATTTTTCACATATTAATGCATAAAGGATAGTCGTATCACCCCTTTCATTCCATCATTTAGCATTGATTCGGAGATTTTAGCTTGAGAGGTTGTCTCATGGGTTGGGGTTCATGTATTCATTAGTGATTGGAGAGAATTCATTCATTCCTTTTAGTTTCTCATTGGAGTACGACTTATTGATGACCAGGGTATGCGCACGTAAAAAACAAAAAACAAAAAAAAGTGATATGTTTGTACTTGACATCCTACTCCATATTATTTTAAATTTCTTTTATAAATGCCACTATTTTTTTACCTAATCTGGACCTTCTGGAACTTTTGGGCATCTTTGTTGCAATTTGACATTTGAATGAGTGTTTGGATTTTGGTATCTTGTTCTAAATGTGTAGGAGTTGTTTCCAGAAATTTTTTGTGATTAAATTC
The DNA here is from genome assembly GCF_004353265.1 of Vitis riparia. Classification (NCBI taxonomy): domain Eukaryota; kingdom Viridiplantae; phylum Streptophyta; class Magnoliopsida; order Vitales; family Vitaceae; genus Vitis; species Vitis riparia. The sequence continues at coordinate 9,953,612 of NC_048436.1, forward strand.
CACTCCACGACATTTTTTTAGAAATTACTTTTGTGATGCTCCCTTTACTATATGCATGTTGATGACTCAATACTTGCTTGAATTGTTATTATTTTTGGAGTCATTTGATTTATCTTAACTCGATTTTGGCTTTGGCAATGTATATTAGACATAATAAAGGTGTTATATAATAATATACTTGTCCTAACTGATTACTACTCAAAAAGTGCTATTTGATAGCTTGTAATTAATCCTTTTAAACACTTTTGAGTAGTATTTATTGCCTTTTAACCCAATTAACATGTTAAGGACCCTTGTAATCAATTCTAATCAAATTGTGTTAAGTTTTGGTGTTTTGATAGCTTTTTGATCACCAAAGCAATATGAGATTGAGGAGAGTTATTTGGAATCCATGGCAAAGCAATGGAAAGCTCAGAGGCATGAAGAACCAAAGCTTTGAAGTCCTTTGTCATAAGCAAATCTGGAATGCAAGGAGGGGAAGCAAAGAGAAATCTGCCATGAAGCATTCTTGATGACAGTCATGTCAGCCACTTTTGGAGCACTTCCTGAAGTCCAATTTATGCATGCTATATGTCATTTTAAATCTTAGGAAGTCAACAATCCAATGCTTCAAACGGTATGCAATTCGGAGTTGAAATGAAGGAGTTACAGCCATTGGAAGCCGATCACTCCAATCTGAAGGAAGAATTTTGCACAACGTTGCGAAATCACCCTTTTGTTGCGGAATTATTTCGCAGCTTTTTTGCACAATGCTGTGGATTTTCCCCTGAAGTTTCACGACACGTTGGAAGCCAAACACCGCAAGCTGAAAGCCAACTTCCCAACACTGCGGAATCAGCCTTTTGCTGCGAAGTGATTTCGCAGCCCTTTTTGTGCATCTGCGAAATTTCGCAGACCTCGTTTTCACCTGCGAAATGGTCCTTAGTGCTTCCCGATATTTGTAACCGACACTTTGAGATGTTTTTCTTTATATTTTTGTTGTTTAAATCCCCAAACTCTCCTTGTAAGCCACCAATTATAGGATTCCTTAGCTTTTAAGTTAGGAAAAAGGCTAAATATCCATGTAATAACTATTAATGTAATATTCATATAAATAGAGCCCGGAGAGCCTGTTCTCGGTGTGATGAACCTTTTGTAAAAGTTTGAAAGAAAGTAAAATACAGAGCTTGAGCTCTACCTTACCTTCTCACTTTGATTGTATTTTTCATTTACTAAGCTATGCACTCTTTGAGGAAGTTTCCCTAGAGAATGAGTAACTAAACCTTTTAGTTCCTTGGAGTTAAGGTTGCTGGGAAAGGTTCCAAGTGCAAGAATCAGTAGCTTTGTGGTTTCAGCTATGAATGAAGAGAAAGTGTGTCCCGTGAATGGTTTCTATGTTTTTAGTTAACTTAAAACGCCTTGGAGTCACCTGGGCCAACACTTGGTAAGGCAAATGATCTCTATCCATGGAGATGCACTAGTTTACCTCTTGCGAGCCTCTGGGAGGTGACTTAAAGGTAGGATTTTCTAGAATTGCCAACACTTGGTAAGCTTTTGGACTCTAAGGAGACATCCATTAGTTATCTCTTGCGAGCTTGAGAAAGGAAGTCCAAGGTTAAAGATCACCTTAAATAGTAAAGGCTAAGTGAGAGGCTCGAACCATTGCAAGTTGCATTAGTGAGAGAGAATTAGAGCTGAAATCCAATTGAGGGATGCATTTGTACAGCATTGGTTAGAGAATTGACTTTATGTTAATTCTCTAATGCGAGGAAATGAACCAACTGATCAGAGTTATGTTTTTGCATGAGGAACCTCCCCTGTGAACCTAAATCTCCAAGGAATGTTTTTCTTCATAAGTAATTTCCATTACTTGTTGTGTCGTTAGTCTAAATCTAAACCTTTTTCAACCAAAGTTTGTGTTTCATTTCTTAAACTAACCTTGCAATGAAACAGCACCAATTCACTTTGAATTGGTATCATTTTCAGTTTGAAAACCCTTCCCAGTGAACGATCCTAGAGCCACTATGCTATAGTAGCTTTGTCTTTGCTACCCTAGTATATGGTGTAATAGGTTATAAATTTTGTTGATTACTCCCTCAATCAAGGAGCACCAGTTGGACACGAATCAGCTGAGACACCAATTAGGCATGAATCACTAACCACTCTAGCCTTTTTTTTTTAGGAATCTTATAAATTATGCATACTATCCATGTACACTCTTTATCACTACTTTTTGGGATTCCATGAACATGCATGTTGTTGTGAGCCTTATTTATGCTTGATGTGATCCTTAGGTGCTTAGATGAATGCTTGATTTGATATGATTAAATACATGTTGTGTGCTATATTTCTATACCAACTCTAATGTTTTATGATGGCTCTTGAGAAGCAGTTTGGGTACACATTTTAACTCTCCTTTATTGTGATTCAATCTTGTTTGGCATGCTATTTTTTTTAAATCACCTTAGTCTACCTACGTACCTTTAATTAATCAATTAATTGACACATTTCCCTCAACTTAGTCAATAGAGACCTTTGTAGGTCTTAGAAGGATGCTACCTTTTAGATGTACCTTCCCAATAGGTAACCTGATCCCTAGACCTAGACTCAGGTTTTTCAAAGACACGTTTTTCCAAAAACTATGAAGTCACTTCTTTAGGGTTTTCTTTCTTGTTTTATTTTCCCTTTTAAAATAAAATAAATTAAGTGGCGACTCCGATTTTTTCCAAAACAAATTTTTCACCAATAAAAGCGAGTCTCGCCAATCAAGTGGGGGCACACGTGAAAAATGCGGGTTCACATAAATGTTTCACATTTATAAATTTATTTAAATATTTTTATTTTTCTATTTAGTGTGTTATTGTAGGTAATTTCTATGTCATTAAAATATGATTTCCCTTTAGTCCTTAAGAATAATATAAAAGAAAGTATGGTCAATAAAAGACTATGATCCTCTTTTAAGTTCACTATAACTAGATGTAATTGAGAATAGTGAGTTTTCATTAATAACCACCAATATTTTCTAATTGGATTGGAATTATTCTTTGAAATGAATGTAACAGATTAGGAATAAGATCATAGAATAAGATATGATCTAAATCTAGTATACAATAACTTCTTAATTCATGAGGGTCATTGTTTTCCCAAGAAAAAATTCATACCCTACCACCAGAAGTGGAGAATTGAAAAAAAAAAAAAAAAAGGTTAGGTTTGTAGAATAAACCTACCATAGTTGAACATAAAATGATTGTTGGTGCATACTAGTCATACGATTCAACATTTCATTGACTTTTACCAAAATAAAAAGAAAAAAAAAATAGTAAATAGAAGTTTAACATATCTAGATTATTATCACTTTCTTTAGAAATCCTAATGATAAAATTTACTAATTGATTGGTGATGAAAAAATGTTTATTCTCATGTAGGATCTTTACTTTCTTATTTTGTGTCTTTTTATCTAATGTAGTACATATTATATTTGCTAATACATGTTTATGTTTTATTTACACATAATATTGATTACTTAATAAGTATATTCTAAGGTGTTTGTCTCATTAATTGTACAATATGTAATAATTGATGTCATTACCATATCAATTTATGGAAACTTGATTGAAAACTCCAGACGAGCTCATACTATGTCATTAGTGGCACACGAATCCATATGAAGGATACTTGACATTATATCAAATCTAGAAGAATGTAAGATGACCGAGTTGGTCCCCCAAGGTGAACAATGATGCATCAACTCCTTGAAATGTCAAATGGATATGCATTAAAGAACCAAAAGTTTATTCAACTAGTGACTAGTATATTTGAACCTTTAAAGGATATTATTACATGTTATGCAAATTTCTAGTTTAAATAGCCAATTTTCCCACCATTAGAAGGAGGCAAGTCAATTCTAGAAGAATGATGAGACATTACATGGTATGTACCCTCTTTGTCTCATCTTTATCCCTGTACAAGGCAGTGTGAACTAGAAGTTCAAAGGATTACTCATTTGTAGGGAATTGCAAATCAATTACCTAATGTTTTCACAGATATAAAGAAAGTAACAAAGTCACACATGTCGGCTGTGAATACCGTGACACATATTGAGGTCCTTGAAAGACAGTTGAAGAATTCCATATCAAGTGAATCTAAGACACGCTTGAAGCGTGATAGACATATTAGCTCAAAAGATTCAGTTTCTAGAAGAAAAAAAAAAACGAAACAAAACCAACAACAACAATAACATATGAAAAGTTTGGTACTTTTGAAAAGCTTACAAATATGAAATGGTCAAATAATGAAACTTCACTTGGTAAACAGTTAACCCTTGAAGAGACACAAATCGATCAAATATCGATATCTAGAGCTGAAGATATCTCAATGAGTCACATGGGAGAAACAAGGAACCACAATGACATCATCATAGACGATATATTTGCATTTCAAATAGCTATGGACATCATGAGAAATTATAAAGATCAAGAACCACAAACTGTGGGTGAATGTCGAAAAAGGAATGATTGACCAAAATGAATGGTAGAGACTCTAGAAAAAAAGGAAAAAATTAAAACACTCGTGATAAAAAATTATATTTACAAACGAAATATTCAAACTCACAAATGAAAAATATAAGTAGAGTTTTTCTTGCATGATGAAGGAAAAGACACAACAATCACAAGTATAATTAAGTTTGAAAAAAAGAATATAAATAATGGTCTCAAATGAGGAAAACTGAAGAGTCGTTATGGATGACAAATGAATCGATGTCAACATACAAGGGAAATAAATGGATATAAATTGAAAAATCATTATGAATATGGAATGAACTAATGTCAACACACATCAAAGGAAATGAATGAGGTTTTTTTATATTTTTTATTTATAGGGAAATATAAAATGAATTGATAATGATTCCTTGTCATTGACAGATGGGATATGAAGGGAATAGATGGGGTTTCTTAAATTTTTATTTTTGATTGAGAAATACAAAAGTGAAAAGGGAATTGAATGAGAAATGAATGGTAAGATCTAAAAAGTCTCTAGATGGGTGAATGCAGATAAAGTGAATGAATGAATATGAATGGGTATGCATGAAAAGTCATATAATGGGAATGAATGAGTATGAATGGTTATGTAAGAAAAGTCAATATGAGAAATGAAATGATATGAAAAAAAAACATCTTTTTTAATAATAGACTTTTTTTAATGAAAATTATAAAATAAATAGATAATAACTTTTAATATTTATTTTGGTAAATGAATAGTTATAAAAAAATCAATTTGAATACAATGAATAGTTTGAATTAATATAATAATAAATATATGATACATAAACAATTTATTAAATTTTTTTAGCGAAAAACTTATATCATCTTGAAATATTAATTTTTTAAAATAACAATATATTATTATGGAATTGAATATGCATTAAAGAAAAATTCTTGTTTAAAACCTAGATTTGAAAAAACAAATTAATTCAAAACATTTTTTTTTTTTTTTGTATTTATTTGATTTTTGTCTAAATTTCTTCTTTGTTGAATAAATTAAGAATGAAAACTTAAATTATGATAAGTTATAAGTTAGAACATTCTTCTACAATTTATTTTTATTATAAAACTATCATTAAGGAAACCAAAAAGAAAAAGTTGGAATCTTGTTCTACAATTTAACATACTATTACCTTAATAAATTTTTAGTTAAAAGAATTTATTTGAAGTAATGATAGTTAGAAAATTTTGGATGACTATAAATAAATTATGAGTTAAAAGAATTTACTTCAAGTAATGATATGTAGAAAATGTTGGATGACTATAAATAAATTTTGATTTAAAAGAATTTATTTGAAGTAATGATAGTAGAAAATGTTGAATGCCTATAAATAAATTGTCTTTAAAATAATTTATTTGAAGTAACGATAGGTAGAAAATTTTGGATGACTATAAATAAATTTTGAGTTAAAAGAATTTATTTGAAATAATAAAAGATAGAAGGATAACTATAAATAAATTTTGAGTTACAATAATTTATTTGAAGTAACGATAGGTAGAAAACTCTAGATGATTGTAAATAAATTTTGATTGAGAATTTATTTGAAGTAATGATAGGTAGAAAATGTGGGATGATTATAAATAAATTTTGCGTTAAAAGAATTTATTTGAAGTAATGATAGGTAGAAAATTATGGATGACTATAAATAAATTTTAACTTAAGATAATTTATTTAAAGTAATGATAGGACTATAAATAAATTTTGAGTTAAAATAATTTATTTGAAATATGATAGGTATAAAATTTTGGATGGCTATAAAAATTAATTCATATACGAATCTCAACTTTTATCCAATATAATAAATTTAAGAGAAATTTAAAAAAAATATATTAATTTTTAATATTTTATGAATTTGATGAAGAAAAAAAATATTATATAAATATATAAAATAAATAAATAAGTGCAAGTATCATGTGAATAAGAGATTAATAAATTATGAAATAAACATTACTCAAACATCGTTCATGTGCATCGCACGTGTTCTTCTACTAATATCATTAAATGCAATTTTTAATAGTAAATATTTTTCTAGATTTTTCATATTATTAATAAACATCACAAATTTTATCATACATATATAGTTTCTTAGATAAAACAACTTCAATATGTGCATTATTGAAGTTATAATATTATTTCTTGGAGTTTTTCTTAATATTTGTTTTTACAATTTTTGATTAATTTTCATCCTCCCAATATGTTTTGTCTAAATTATTATCCATTACTATCAATTGTTTTGGAAAAATAAGTCATTAATATTTCCATGAAAATCAATATTTTTATTCTTGCTTTGAATCTTCTATTGAACCAGCAAGGCATGCATCTTAAGTTTGTATAAACCGAAATCATTTCTTCCATTAAACTTCCTATTACTATTCAAAAATTGCACATCATTAATATTAACCGATGCATAATTTATATCTTTTGAGTAATAGTTATACCTAAAATTGTTATCCAAACTTTTATAAACTTTATGCGGAAATAATTATTTTAAAAAACAATTTTGGATGCATAAAAAAATATATAAGTACTAAAATAATGATCATATTCTTACCTTGATCCATGATACCAATAACACTTTTGAAGTGAGATTGAGTCACATTGTGAATTGTATTATCAAGGTCTTCAACTCTCTACTCTCATATAGTGGATGGGTCACTTGTGTGGTATATGTTGTTAAAAAATAAAACAACAAAAGGACATAAGAATGAGAGTGTGACTTGGGACCTTAACTTATAAAAATTGTACATCTCTTAGCCTTCCCATCAAAGACCATATGGGAGTTATACTCATTATTTACACCCATTATGTACAAATTAATGGGTAATGGTGGGTTATTAACTTGAATGCATCTCTATAATTGCATAGGTTATACTTTTTCATTTTCCTCCATTACTCATAAACATAATGTACCAAATAAATTTCATAATGATGGGGTTAAAAAAGTTGTAACACCACATTCATATAAATTAAATTTTCTAACTCCCCATTTATAATTTGAGTCTTCCATACATAAGACTCTTGGATGCTCAATCAATTGATTCACCTACTTATCAATTGATACCCTTAAATAATATTTACACAAATGTAATTATATATGGCCACACATTATAGGAAAAAAGCTAACAATCTCCCACTTGGCCTACATAATTATATTTGTAATAAATTAAAACATACTATGGCTATAACAATTTCTCAAAAATAGGCATCTCTTATGTTAAGATTATGTTTCATGGAACCACTAACACCAAATCATTGAAATGATTGGATCACACAACGATCCAATATTCTTCAAGGATTATAGTACTAGCACCTCCATTAACATGAATCATTGACTTTTATGAAATTAGCAACATTAAGGTGATAATGCTAATTCATTCACATAATGGTCCCATCAACTTTTAAACATCTAGATTGTGCACAAAATGGATGTATAAAAGTAACATAATAATCATCAATATATCATAATCAAGAACTTTATTCTCATTATAACGTGATCACATACATTACACTTTCAGTCAATCTAAAATTGACAAACTTGTCACCAAGCCCATGTGCGCAACATAATCTATAAAAAGATTAGGTGGAAGACCTTTTGTCAATGGATCTGCCAACATGAGTATATTTTTAATATGTTTAATAGAGATAACTCCATTTTGAAGTTTCTCCCTTACAACCATATACTTAATATAAATGTGCTTTGATCCTCTTGTAGTCCTATTATTTTTAGAGAATCAGACAACAACACTATTATCACAATTTATTCTCAATGGTCTCATTATCGAATCAATAACATGAAGCCCTGAGACATAGTTTTTCAACCATATTGCATGACATGTGGCTTCATAACATGCTACATATTCTGCCTCCATTGTAGAAGAAGCTATCAATGATTGCTTATGGCTCTTCCATGAAATAGGTCCATTTGATAACATAAAAATATAGCCAGATGTAGACTTTCTAGTATTCTTATAGCCGGCATAATCAAAATCAGAATAACCAATAATCTCCAATAATCTCTAGATTATTTGTTCTTCTATATGTAAGCATGTAGTCCTTAGTCCCTTGCAAATAACGTAATACTTTCTTAATTGTTTTCCAATGATCAATACCTGGATTACTTTGGTATCGACCAAGCATGCCTACCACATAAGTTATGTGGTCAAGTGCAAACTTAAGCATACATGATACTCCCTACTGCAGAAGCATAAGGAATTTTGTCCATTTGTTTCTTTTCAAGATCATTTTTGGGACATTGAAGTTCACAAAATATGTCCCCTTTCATAACATGAGCAACACTACTAGAACAATTTTGCATGTTGAATTTTTTAAGAATTTTTTCAATATAATTTTTTTGGGATAATCCTAATAATCCACATGACCTATCTCGATGAATTTCAATTCCTATCACATAGGATGCTTCACCAAGATCTTTCATATCAAAATTCTTGGATAAAAATTGTTTGGTCTAAAAAATCATTCCCATATTGTTGCTAGCAAGCAAAATACAATACAATAATACAAATTTTGCTCCCACTGATCTTAAAGTATATACATTGATCCACTAGATTCTCTTTGAAACCAAAAGTGATGAGAATTTCATGGAACTTAAGATACCATTGTCTAGAAGCCTGCTTTAAACCATATATGGACTTTTTAAGTTTACATTCCATATGTTCCTTGCTTTTATCCTGAAAACCCTCAAGTTGATCCATATAAACCTCTTCATGCAAGTCATCGTTCAAAAAGGCAATTTTAGCATCCATTTGATGTAACTCTAAGTCAAAATGAGCTACTAAAGCCATGACTATTCTTAAGGAATCTTTATTGGAAACAGGAGAAAATGTTTCCTTATAGTCGATTCCTTCTTTTTGAGTTTATCCTTTTGCAACTAACCTGGCCTTGTATCTTTCGACATTGCCCTTAGAATCACATTTGGTTTTAAAAATCCATTTGCAACCAATAGTTTTAATTCCTTTGGAAAATTTTACAAGATCCCAAACTTCATTATCGTTCATTGATTTCAACTCTTCTTCCATTGCATAAAGCCATAGAGTTGAATTTTCACTATTGATGGCTTGATCATAAGAAGTAGGATCATTTTCCAAGCCAACACCATAATCACACTCATTAAGATAAACTTCGTAGTCATTTGATATAGCAGGTCTTTTCTCTCTTTGTGATCTACGTAAAGATACTTCTGTAGTTGGGACATTCTCATTTTCATTACGAGAAACCTCTTGAGTCACACTATATTCCATCAATGATATTGATACTTCATTAGAGGTTAACTTTTTAAGCTCAGTTCTCCCACTAAAATATTCATTTTATAAAAACACAACATGTCTAGTTTCAACAATTTTAGGGCCTTAACCCTGACAATAAAATCTAAAACCTTTTGATTTTTCAGGATAGCCAATGAAATTACAACTTATGGTTTTAGAATCCAATTTCTTTATTTATGGGTTAAAAATTTTAGCTTCAGCTGGATATCCCCATACATGTAAATAATTTAAAGTTGGTTTCCTACCCACCCATAACTCATAAGGAGTGTTGGGTACAACCTTACTAGGAACACAATTGAGAATGTGAACAGCAGTTTTCAATGTTTCACCGCACAAAAATTTAGGCAAGGTTGAGTTACTCATCATACTTCTCACCATGTCAATTAGAGTACGATTTCGTCGCTTTGCTACACCATTTTGCTCTGGTGTTCCAGGCATTGTATAGTTTGCAATGATACCATGCTCTCTTAAAAATAAGGCAAAAGCACTAAGATGTTGACCTGATTCGGTGAACCTACCATAATATTCACCACCTCTATCAAATCTTACACTTTTAATTCATTGATTGAGTTGATTTTCAACCTCACCTTTATAAATCTTAAAAACATCTAATGCTTTAGATTCTTCACGAATAAGATACACATAAGAATACCTTGAAAAGTCATCAATAAAACTAATAAAGTACTTATGTCCATTGATAGTTGGAATTGAATAAGGTCCCAAAATGTCATAATGAATACATTCTAACAATTCAGTAGTCCTTGAGACACCTTTTTCTTAACCTTAGCGTATTTTCCTTTTATGCATTCAACACAACTAGTAAAATCAGAAAAATCAAGTGAAGTAAAAAATTCATCTTTAATAAGACGTTCCATCCTTTCTCTTGAAATGTGACCCAATCGCTTATGCCACAATATGGATGAATTTTCATTCACTCGATTTCGTTTTTTAGAGAATTCATGCACATGATAAGATAAAAGAGACTATGAATATTTGCAATCTAAATTCAATGAACAAAGATTACCATGTAAAGCTCCAAAGCCAACTAAACAAGAATTATAGAACAAGGAACCTCTATTATTTCCAAACTTTAATTCATAACCATAAGAATCAAGTCTTGGAACTGAAATTAGGTTTCTAGTAAAAATAGGAACATAAACTGTATCTACTAAATCCATAATGAAACCAGTATCCAAAATTAAACGAAGAGTGTCAATAGCCTAATTTCCACTTCTGTTCTATTTCCTAAAGTAATGGTTCGCTCTCCTTTACTTAGTCTCTTGCTTGTAAGGTATCCCTACAATGAATTCGTTATGTGAATGCTTGCACCGGTGTCAATCCACCAAGAGTTTGGTGGTCTATCAACTAATAAGATTCATAAGACACTAAGCATTGAGTTTTACCTTTCTTTTCCAACCAAGCCTTAAAACCAGAACAATATCTTCTTTTGTGACCTTTATTGTGGCAAAAATGACACTGTATCTTATTTTCGTCCTTTTGCCCATTGTGAGATACACCATTACCTTGCTTATTTTTCTTACCTTTACCTTTCTTGAAGAATTTTTTTATTTGGACCAATAGTGAGGTGAGTCATATCGGGATTTTCCACTTTAAGCCTCTCTTCTTCTTGAACACACATGGCAATTAGTTCACTCATTTTCCACTTATCCTTCTAAGTCTTATAATTAATTTTGAAAGGACCAAATTATGAAGGAAAGGAAGTCATTATGAAGTGAACAAGAAAACCTTCAGAAATTGCCATGTCCATTCCTTTCAATTAAGAAGCCATGTCACTCATCTTCATGATGTGCTCATGTACACCACTATAACCATCATATTTCATTATTATCATTTTGATCATAAAAGTACTTGCCAAGGACTTGGAAGTTCCTAAGAATTGTTCTTCAACTAATTTAATATAGCTCATTGCATTATCTGAATCCAAGATTGCTCCACAAATTGCAGGAATGATTGAACCTTTCATAATCATTAGACTCATGCGATTAGAGCGCTCCCACTTTTCATATAAAGCCTTTTGTTCATTAGTACTTTCAAAAGTAAGCTTTGTGGGTGTAGGCTCTCTTAAGGCATAGTCCAAATCCATGCAACCAAGAACAATTCCAATTTGTTCCTTCCATTTTTCAAAATTTGCCCCACTTAATTGTTCAATACCAGACAAATAGTATGTAATAGCAGTAGGATTCATTGCTGCAAAATAAAATTTAATTCAAAAGGAAAATGATATTATGTCATGACAGTATTTAACACCACACTTTACAATAATCTAACTACAACAAAAATTAAGTTAGATATCACATTAATCATAAACATAAAAGATCATATCATAGTTCTTTCGTTGGACCGAATTACAATCATATAATTCAAAAGTACATTATTATAATCCCTCTATTGGGTTGAATTATAATAATTCATAAATCATATAGATATGACATAATTATTAAAATAAAAGTATTGAAACGTAAAGAAGTTTAATACTGTTAGGTAAAAACTTCATCAACCTTTATTATTAAACTTTTGTCATATAATCAAACAGGGTGATGATCCTTCGTTGGGTTGATCAACACTTGTTTCATAAGTTGAACAACACACACACACAATATATATATATATATATGATCATCTTCAAACAAACAAGTAAATAAACATACATACTAGAAAAGTTATTTCTTGAGATTTCCATAATCATACATTTAAATTACTAATCATATTTTTGCAACTTTCATAAAATCATGCAATAGATATGATTGAAATCATGAAACATTGAAAATGGGTGTTAGTACATCATTCATATGCATCACATCATATATATTTTAGTTGTCCATAAGATCAAATAATAATCAAAAACGAAAAAATATGTTTTATGATCCAAAATTGGTTAGCTCTAATACCAATTGTTATCCAAACTTTTATAAACTTTATGCGGAAATAATTATTTTAAAAAATAATTTTGGATGCATAAAAATAAATAAATATAAGTACTAAAATAATGATCATATTCTTACCTTGATCCATTATACCAATAACACTCTTGAAGTGAGATTGAGTCACCTTGTGAATCGTATTGTCAAGGTCTTCAACTCACTACTCTCATATAGTGGATGGGTCACTTGTGTGGTATATGTTGTTAAAAAATAAAAAAGTAAAAGGACATAAGAATGAGAGTATGGCTTGGGACCTTAACTTATAAAAATTGTACATCTCTTAGTCTTCCCATCAAAGACTGTATGGGAGTTATACTCATTATTTACACCTGATTCGTCCCCAATTGGTGTACTATTTAATTCAGTCCTTAAACGGGAGTTATCAACAAAATTTATAAACCTAATTCAACATACACTAGGGTAGTTTTTTCTTTTATGAGTTAGCTTTAAAAGAAAACATAATTTTGGTTGAAAAAGGTTGGTTTTAAGTTAACCAAAAATGGTAACTGAGATTAATTACAAAGAAAAGGTTTCTTGGAGTTTTAGGTCACTAGGTTCAGGTTCCTTAGACAAAGGGGGGAGATTCCGGATCTTTTCCTCGCGTTGGGGATAATAACATAAAGAATGGTTATCGCCCGAACCGGTGTGTATTTAGCAACCAAGATTTGATCCCACTAGTCCATGAAAAAACTATAGTTGCTTACCATCAATGGTTTCAAACACTAAAGACCTCTCACTGCGAATCATCTTTCAATGGCTCGTACATGATAACTAATAGACATCCATGGATTCCATGGAGCCTGAAAAGCTTACTAAGTATTGGCCATTTAAGGTGATTCTAACCTTGGATTACCCTTCAAAGGCTCGTAAGAGATAACTATGGATCTCCAGGGAATCCGAAAAGCTTACCAAGTATTGGCCATTCAAGGTGATTCTAACCTTGGATTACCCTTCAAAGGCTCGTAAGAGATAACTAATGGATCTCCAAGGAGTCCGAAAAACTTACCAAGTATTGGCCATTCTAGGTAATCCTACCTTTAAACCACCTCCTAGAGGCTCGTAAGAGATAACTAATGGATCTCCAGGGAGTCCGAAAAGCTTACCAAGTATTGGCCCAGGTGATTTTAAGGGATTTTAAGTTAAACTAAAAAATAAAAATCATTAACAAGTAACAACTCTCCTCATTTAAAACAAGGAAAACTCCCACCTTTGTATCCGGATCCCTTACTTAGCTTCCTTTAGCCCAAGAAACAAAAAACCTAGCCACTCATCCTCTAAGAAAACATCCTCAAATGTTGTTTGGCTAGAAAGAAAATAAAAACAAAATGAATAGGTAAGGCAGAGCAAAGCTCTATGTATTTCTTACTAAAAGAATTTACAAGTGTTCTCCAGAATTTCTTCCGAGAGAGATCCATCTCAAAAGAGATATTTTTTAAGACATATATAGAGAGATATTTTTAACCCCTCATTTAGATATCTTAAATATCTAAAAATATCTTTAGCTGATTACAAGGAGAAAATAGGTAATTACAAAAAATATTTCAAGATAAAAATCTAACGGAGTCGGTGCAAAAATATCTGAAAATTAAACATGAGGATTTTCGCATAGGGTGCGAAATTCATTTTCCTCGGTCTTGGTTTCGCAAGGCTTGCGAATTTCGCACAAGGTGCGAAATTCATCTTTCACGGTCTTGCTCTCTGTCTTGCAACTTGTACTCCTTTTGGCATTTCACATGCTATGCGAAAATTTCGCATAGCCATGCGAAATTGTTGGATGATAGATTTCTTCTCTGAATCTCTTCCTTGCATACTTGATTGATTTGGAAAAGGCTATGAAGCTCTCCAAAACTTGGATTCTTCATGTGTTTGAGCTTCAACTTGCTTTTCCATGGACTATACAAACTTCTCCCTCATTCTTAGCTCGTTTTAATGATCAAAAAGCTATCAAAAACACCAAAACTTGCCAAAAACTAATTAGAAACATTTGCAAGGGTCTTTAATGTGTCAATTGAGTTAAAAGGTAATAAATACTACTCAAAAGTGTTTAAAAGAGTTTATAACAAGCTATAAAAGAGCACTTTTTGAGTAGTAATCAACACCCATTAAGTACAAATTAATGGGTAATGGTGGGTTATTAACTTGAATGCATCTCTATAATTGCATAGGTTATACTTTTTCATTTTCCTCCATTACTCAAACATAATGTACCAAATAAATTTCACAATGATGGGGTTACAAAAGTTGTAACACCGCATTCATATAAATTGAATTTTCTAACTCCCCATTTATAATTTGAGTCTTCCATACATAAGACTCTTGGATGCTCAATCAATTGATTCACCTACCTATCAATTGATACCCTTAAATAATATTTACACAAATGTAATTATATATGGCCACACATTATAGGAAAAAAAAGCTAACAAAAATACCCAATTGACATGTTTCTTTTATAATGTTTACTAACCATCTTTTGTGAGTTGTAGAGTAATTTTAAATTGCAAATCATCTTGATCTTGGAAGGAGGAAGTGTGGAAAATTGTTAAAGAGAGCATAAAAAGGAAGGAATGTTAATTTCATATGATTAAGCAAAATTAACATGATCATGCTAAATGAACTAGAGTAGAAGTTGTAAGGACTAAAGCATATGTATGAACACTTGTGAAAGTGCACATGAGCATGACAAATAGACTAAGGACTTTACAAATTGTAGCTAATTATCATTTCACATAATCATGCAAAATTGGAATGCTTGCACAAAAATGTTGATTTTGATGTTAATATTCTTTAATTGAAATGGTAAACATTTTTTTAGAGTCATTGATTGCAAGAGAATGTTCTAGATGATCTCTAGGATGATATCAAGTGTCCACTTAAACTTGGCTTATAAATAGTAGTTTGAAACTCTCATTTTAGACTTTTTGTGAGCTTTGGATCTTTTAGTTTTCTTCTTTTTGTTTTTGTTTTTGTTTTTGTTTTTTTTTTGTCATTTTTAGATCTTATGTAAGAGAATTATTGTAATAAAATTTCTTTCACTTTATTGCATTTTCTTCATTTTTCCACTAACCAAACATGTTGTGTGGAGTCTCACAAACATGAGTAGCTAGCTTTCATTTTTCTCAAAGGAAGAAAGATCCAGAGTCAAGATCAATGGTGAACTATAAGATTGAAAGGTGCTTTTGATTAATTGATGATGAGAAAATATTTTCTTTTAACCTTAAATAAGAAATATAATGAAATCTTACTTAATTCACTAAATGCTTAACATTAGATACAGTTAGATCATATAGTTTCATTACAGGATCTATTAAAAAGTAACTAAAGATGAGTTGAGCTAAATTGTGAATAATTGATCAATAAAATTAGGATTCATAGTTTGAGAATTAATTGGATCTGGATTTAAAGCCTAATCAAATATCAGTTTAGGTATGATTTTAAGGTTTTTAATCTAACTTGAAGTTTTTAATCAAACTTGATGAATACTAGATCTTGAGGACCTTTTTATCATAGAATTTGATTTCTAGCTAATTCAAGAGCTTTTTCATAAGTTTATTTTGTTCTAATTTTGATTAGTTTAATTTTTCATTTAAAATCAATTTTTATCAATTTTCATATATGATTTTTTACTATTTCACTTTTTTCATCATCACCAATTAACATTGTTTTCCCTCTTGATTACTGAACACGCTCACCATCTCTGAAAATGATACCTAGAGTCACTATACTATCTTAGTTTTTTGTTAAAATTCTTTTGATTAGACAAAAGCTACTTTTAAATGGTAAGATTAGGTTGTAAATTTTGTTCTAATATGACAAATCCAACAATCCACTTCTCAACCTCATAGTTTGCCATCATTCCAAGTCTAATAACCTAAACTTAAAATCAATGTTATGAAAAACCATAACAAAGATCAATAGGGAGAAGAAAATAAGAGGAAAAAAATGCATAAAACACACAATGTTTTAGGCAAGGATAAAAATATCGGTAATCACGGATATACTGATAATTCGATTTTATGGATATATCGATTTTAATACAAAAAATCCAATAATCCACTTCTCAACCTCATAGTTTGCCATCATTCCAAGTCTAATAACCTAAACTTAATATCAATGTTATGAAAAACCACAACAAAGATCAATAGGGAGAAGAAAATAAGAGGAAAATAAAAAATAAAAAACACATCAAACACACAATGTTTTAGACAAAGATAAAAATATCGGTAATTATAGATATATTGGTAGTTCGATTTTACAGATATATCGGATATATTGGCGGATATTTTGATACAAAATATCGATTGACCAAAAATTGATCAAAACTTTAAAAAATGTAAAATAAAGCTCTTAGAAATAAAATTAAAAGTATAATAGACATTTTAAAATTGTTTTGTTGAAGAAATTAATATATATATATATATATATATCAGTGTACATTGATTATTAAATTACATCAAATATTATTCAATAATAATATTGTGATATTTGATTATAATATATTTAATTTAAAAATATATTTAATATTAGAATTATGATATATTTAATTTAATTGTACTAAATGATATAAAATAAATGATGATAAATGTATCATTTTTTGTTACTCAATTAAATTAATTTTTTTTAATTATAAAATAATTATAATTAATTTGTAGTTTAAAGTATTGTTTTAATATTTTGTATATATGAAAACTTTTAATATATATATATATATATGTATGAATGTATGTGTGCGTGTGTGTGTGTTTTTAACAAGGGGCAAACTTGACCCAATGGTAAAATGGATGTTCAACCATGTGTGGGTGTGGGTGTGGGTGTGGGTGTGGGTGGGGGGTTAAAATGGATGTGTTTGTGTGTGTGTTTAACAAGGGGCAAACTTGACCCAATGGTAAAATGGATGCTCAATCATGTGTGCGTGGTAAAATGGATGCTCGACCAACCTTTTGGTTGGGGGTTCAACTCCCTCGGGAACAGCTCATTTTTGAGCTTTGCCTTGGTCAACGCATAGCATTGACCGTCAATATTTCAGTGGGAAATGTCATTTCCAAATGCACCGACACCAAAATATTCTGATATCAGCAAGAAAAGTCGTTTCCAAATGTACCGACACACAAAAATATTTTGGTGATATATCGCTAAAATATCCAAATACTTTAATCAGATGTTTTAGGTGATTCGGCTTAATGCTTACATCTTCTAGGGAAGATGAAGAACTTCCACCATTATTCAAGAATATTACACCCAAAGCTCTCAAATCTCAAAAGTCCTAATTACATCCAAAAGAGATTCTCTCTTTCAACCAAAATCTCTAACATTATACATTCCTAATTGCATAGGAATATTCCATATAATAAGCTTATTGTATAATGATCAAAGATACTTATTCCTAAAAGAAAATCTCACTTTGAGATATTTACTTTATAATAATATGAAAATCTCTTACACTGTTAGGAAAATATCAATAACTTACAAATTAATTCATAATGGAATTTGAGACACTTAAAGTGCTGCATATGTTGTAAGTGGAAAACCTTAATGGCTGAGATTGAATCTTGAAAAAGGTTCAAGAAAGCCTTTGAGAAATGTGAATTAAAAACAATTCCAGATTGCTCTCTTCCTCTCTGTTTTGTGGAGATTTTAGTGGGTCTTCTCAGCTGAAACAACAGCCAACAAAAAGACTGGTAGTGAGTACAAGGATGAATTCAAAGCTGACTCCAACGTCGAGGTCGGTGACCATATTCAAGCCATTGATGGCACAAGGATTGGAGATGAAGCTGTGGTGGAAGGAGGCCAAAGTAGCTCACCATTAACACTAGTTTTTCCTTTCTCATCGAATATCTTTTCCATATATAGTCAACTTTCAAGAACCTGGAGGCATGCTACTATAAAATCTCAAAGAAAGTGACCGATCAGTTGTGGGTGAATTATTGAAGTGCATAACAAGCACTCCATGGATACCGTGTAGTTGAGTGTTGAGAGCAAGAGAAATGTACACAATACAGTTTTTAAAACCTCAAAGAAAGTGACTGAGGGCTGGTGAGTAAATTATTGAATGGCATTTGAGTCTCCTACTTTGTTCATCCTGCCAAAATGGAATAAAAAAAAACAGTCCCCATAAAGTTAGGTTCAATATCTTATCGTAAAGACAATAATGGAGAAAGAAAAAGAAAAGACGCCTTATTTTTTGGTGAAGTTCCATCACCAGCCACCCCCCACCTTTCCATTCCTCTTATGATCATCACTACATGTAAGCAGCATTACACCCGTGTACATATTCACAATCTCTACCATCCACTAAAATAAACTAGATCCACATGAATTACCACACAAAAGCCGGAAATGGTTTTAGCATTAAGAGAGCAAGCTTTGTAAGTAGCTCTCCACATTCTCCAGTCCGCACAAATTCTTCACAACAGGCATTGTTGCCGGGACCTCCAACTGGAATGTCGAATCAGACTTGCATAGCCCAGTCCAGGAAAGAAGCTGTTGTCGGGCTTCTCTAATAGCTGCCCTTGTAGCACAGTGAACTGAAACTGCTAGAAGTAATGGTGGCTCACCAGAAGCTGCACAAAACATATTCACCTTGCTGATTATGATTCATCAATCTACAGAAAGCACTGTATCAATTTAATTCACAATGAATTGCATAGTCACTTGTACTAGCCTTTAGCAAATAAAGCAAGTTTTTGCAGGTAGTTACTGTAGCAGTACTATCCACTTACTACTGCAGCTATTTCTCATTCTATTGTAAGGAGTTGCTAACAATTCATGTTAATGCTACTCTAGCAGAAAGAAATAAAAGCTTACTCTTCTATGTTCTCAATATTCAAAGAGAATTAAGCCTTTTCCCACATTTGAGCTTAACTAGCACATCATTTCATTGAGAACAACAAGAGTTACCTCTGATGAATACTGCAAATTACTCCATTTGTTTCAGAAATGCAAGAAAAAGAAAAGGCCAACTCTTCTAGATTCTCAAGATTCAAAGAGAATTGAGCATTTTCCAACAGGTAAGCTTCTTATATTGGATCTCTATTATTCTCTCCAACAGCCTCTCACTTATAACTCCTCACTCACAATCTTACTCCATTCCCATCTCTCCCTACTCATACCCTTTTTCATTCGAGATCTTCCTTTAATATTTCCTTATTTTACAAAGAAATCTATTTTTCATAAAGAAATATGGAAACAAGAATTTTCTTTCATGATATTATCTTCTATAAGGAATAATTATTGGAACCAATATTAGAAATTTAAGACATTTTCCAATTGAACTCCTCAAGCATAAGTTCTCTCCTTTTATTCTAAAATAATAAAAGTTTTTGACCTCTTCATGATTCATATGTTGGATCCACCCATAGGAGATGTACTACCTTTAAGAAAGCCTCTCAACAGTTCTCATCAAATCAATAGACCTCTACAATCCCAAAAGTATCAACTAAATCCTGTTTGATGTTCCCAGAGGAGCTCCCCTCCATGATGATCCGTCCTCCTCCAAACTCCAAACTTTTCTATTTTCTCTTACTTCAGACTATAATCTCTATCACATAGACACCAATTTGGTATCAGAGCTATGGATGGGCACTAGAGGTTCTGAGTGCAGAGGTGATTCCAGATAGTTGCTTATGTCAACACCTGATCTTCGTGCAAATTATAAATGTGGTGCATCACCTTGATCAATCATCTGTAAAGACTCAAGGACGGTTTGTTTGCCAAAATTTGAAGTCTTTACTTCAGCCGAGCAAAGAATCCAACCTCTAAAATTCAACAGTTTCAAATTGCACTAGAGACCTTGTAATCAACTCCAGTTAAATAGAGGAAAAGTGAGCAGATGTTTGTAGTGTGATGACCTATTTACTATTTACAGCTGGACAAGGGAAAGGAAACTCCCAACAATATTAGATGAAGAACAAAACAAATGCACTCATCTAAATCCACAAGGAAACAAATGAATTACCAATTTACACCTATATTAACAAGGTATTGTTCAATAAAACTAAGAACTTAATACTTAATGCCTTAACATGATTTAATCCAAACTTTACTGAATTTGATAACTTAAAAACTTATTAGTGCTGAATTTTGCTGATTTTTGTCAAATATGAAAAAACCAATCAAAAAGCTTTTTGAAACTAATAAATTCAATATATTTATCCTTATGAAGTGATGAGCTTATGAGAGAGAAACAAGGGAAGAAAGATTTGATGGTTCCTTATTCTTAGTGGCTGCACCTTGAACCTAAACCCTGCTCCATCGATGTCTCCTACTCTTCCTCACATCTCCATTTATCCTGTATGGTTTTGTAAAACTCATTTCAGTTTCACAATATTTTTTGCCTTCATCTCCATTTATATTTATAAAGATATTTCGACATCTTTCCTTAGTTCTATAAGGGAACTTATTTTTATAAGAAAATACCAATATAGAAAATATTTTATTGTTTACAAAAGGAATATGTACCAAGAAATAATTTTCAACATCTCTCCATTTCTTAAATCATTTCTGTGAGTTGGGTAATCCATCTTACATTTCTTAATCCTTTCGATGACCAAGTCAATATAGCAACCACCCTCCAACTTCTTCAGTAACAAATGGTTGCAAAGATGGTTCTTTTGAATGTTAAACCCCCAAGGATGGGTAATCCTAAGTTTTGATTATCACAAAACAAGGATTATGGTACTAATAGTTGAAGTTTGTCTAAGAGTATCAGGTAATGAAGATCATATTAATGGTAGTATTATTATTTGAAGAAATTCAAGACAAGGCCTTAAAGTTGAAGACTATGGAAAGCTTGAAGACCTAGCACAGGTTATGTTTTATCTTTTCTTGTAAATTAGTACTTGTATATTTATTGAGGGTGACAAATCTTAACCTAGCAAAGTAGGCCACATGACCCTTAATTCCATGAAAAACCCTTAAAGGATACTTAAAATTCTTTTTGCCTAAACCAAGCCTTAAACTAACAAAAATCTCCTTGCAATTCATGCATTACAGCTCAAAGACATGGTTAAAAGGTTGGAATCAATTTTGGACTTTTGCAGAAACTTTTTGGACTACCAAAGCACAAAATGGATTACAAGCCTAAAAGGTCAACCATAATCAGAAAAAGTAATGATGGATTTGAAAGATTTAGCAGCAAAAGAAAAGATAGATGTGCAAGTTTAGTTACCACCTGCAGAAGGCCAACCATTTAGTCAACCTAATGACCAAAAGCTGGACCATATGGTTGACTTAATGGGTAGGTATAGCTTCTAAAGGTCAGCTACATCTCATTAAATGCCTATTGGCTAGTCAAAGTTGACTAGTCTCCTATAAGATGTGCCTAATGGTCAGGTTGACTAAAACCTATATATAATCAACCTTAGGTGTCTTTATTGACATAATAATAACCTACAAACCCCATTTATTATCATTCTTGGCTTCTTCAATTCTCCAAAATTCATTGAATCCAAATTTGCTCCTCATTAAGTGCACTATTGTACTTGACCATTTTCATTTGTAAATCCACTTTCACAAAGAGTTGCTTGATTCATTTCATCTTGTACTTAAGAAAGCATTTATTTGAAGAGTTGAGAGATATCTTGTACTTATAAAGGTCTATTGGAATCTTGGAATCTAAGTGAATAGAAACACTAAGAGCTTTGGTTGAGGAAGCTTTTAACATAGTGGATATACCACTATGCTTGATGATGAATAATAAGATTTCCGATTACCTTCTGAAATGCCCAAGATCCAGATTGGTTGTTTCACTAGCCCAATTTGTCGCCTCAAGTCATGAATGAAACTACGAATATGAGAACCATTCATTTCTTACAACACAAGAGTCTTGACCTTCGTTTTCACGGAGAAAATAGAATAACTTTAAGAGAAAGGACTTTTTGTTTCTTCAGAAGAAAAATTATTCTTTCTTATGTTTTCCGGGGAAAGAAGAAAACGTATTTCTTCACCTTTGTTTTCAGGAAGAGAGAGGGAAAATGTATTCTTTCTCTCTCTAGTTTTCCACGGAGAGAGTTCTCACAAAGAGAGAGTTTTCTCTTAAGAGAGAGAAAAAAACTTTTTTTTTTTTTAAATAGTGGCAGTTTTTGGATAGTTTTAAAACTCCCAAAAACAACTCCCCTTATTTCTCCCATTAATTGGGTCAGGTCGGGTCGGGTCAACCCACTTGGGCACCCAAACCCAACTCCAACATCTCCCACTTGCACAAGATGGGCTGAACTAGCCCAATCATTCATCCAAGTCCGTTCTATTCCACTTTTGAAGGTCATTCATACAGGCAAATGGGCCGTGTGACTATGCGAGCACACTTGCAATTTGGGAGCTATAAACTTATGCACCTGTTAGGGATACATAGCAGCTCAACCCCAAAAAATTATGAGTGAACAATACTAATCATGTCTCGTTGTACCCCAAACTTATTTAGTTACATTTTAATGCATACACTTAATCCCTCAAAGTTGTATATCATCCAACATTATAAATGCATTCATAATTATACCTGCTACAAAAGCAATATAATCAGTTGACCATGAACACATCTTTATCAATCTTAAAAAAAAGTCTTCCTTATGAGCTCATGCCTTTTAGATCCAAATTAATTGTTTGCCCAATATGTGCCATAAGGATAGATTATTTCATTTCCATCGAAAACATATCAAAGTAGCAACATTAGTTTGTCACCTCAAAACATAGTCAAAAGTACAAAGAGTACAACATGGGCATTATAATTGTAAGAAGCCCTAAGGATCTCACACAGTGCGGATGCAAGGCTTAATCACTCACTTTCCTTATTAGTCACATTCACACACATGTAGTATGAAATACATGCTACGGTGGTTTCTCTTCACTTAGAGAGTGTATGTTAAACTACCACCATATGGACCTCAACTAAGAGCTTCACACTAGCAGCTTGTTTGAGTTTTGCAGCTATGGTTCTCCTTAAACCTTTTATGCTAAAACTCAAGTCCGGTTCAAACAGGCAAATGTAATTGTGAGCGATTACATTCGGTCAAGATGTCATTTACTATAGACCTCATCTTGACACTTAATCAAGGCGACACTCATCATCTCTTGTATACTTTTAACTCATTTATCAACATTAGTATATTGTGTCTCATCCCAACTCATAAACATATTGATTGGGGCAGTTGCTCGTATGAGAGAGTCAACCTCTGCCTGTTGACATACTTATATATGTAAGTACCAATTACATATTCAATTATATAAATAACAAATATTCATATCATTTTATCATGTATAAAGTATCTTATATCCAATCAATAATGATTCATGACATATGATTCATATAGATCATAACCTACGCAATCCCAATGACTTTACATGTACAAAAAAACATGTTTCTTAAAATGGATTTTGTGAATGGATCAACAACCATTTCACATATAGGTAAATATTCAGGATTATTTTCTCTTCGTGCAATAATATCTCTTTTAAAATTATTCTTGGTATCTAGATGTTTAATTCTTCCATGATATTTCGGATCATTTACATAAATGGTCTCAAATTGACTATCACTTTAGACTGTCATTAGCTCAAAAACATTATTGACTATTCCCAAGCTTTACAAAAATCTTTTCAACCATACAACTTCTTATATTACAGCTGAACGAACAATAAATTTAGCTTCCATGGTTGACAAAGCTATACAAGTTTGTTTCTTGCTTTTCCATAATTTGGCACCATTATTAAACAAGAATGTGTATCTAGATGTTGATTTGTGCTCATCTAGATCACCTGCCCAAACGATGTGTAACCCACAAGCACAATTCTTTGCCTTGATAACAAAAGGAATAGTCCACAATGCCTATTAGATAATGAAGAATTCTCTTTACTATTTTCCAATGCATCATTTTAGGATTTTCTTGGTAACGACTCACCATCCCAACAACATAGTAGATAAATATAGTCTTGTACACATCGTAGCATACATTAGACACCCAACAACACTGAAATAGGGAACATTAGTTATTTTTCTCTTTTCTTTTGGAGTCTTTAAACTCATTTCTTTACTTAGGTTTTCACCTCTTGCAAATGGAGTGTCAATGGGATTGCAATCTTGCATATTGAATCATTCAAGGATATTCTTAATATAGTGCTCTTGTAAAAGAGTCACTTGTTTGTGAGAACGATCACTATGGATCTTTACTCCAAGAATGTAAAATGCTTCTCCCATATCTTTCATATCAAAAGTAGATGACAAGCATCTTTAAATGGTTTATAAAAACTCCAAATCATTTCTAGCTATAAGTATATCATCCATGTATAAAGATAATAACATATATTTATCTTTATTTTGCTTAATATAAACATAATGGTCCTCATCAATCATTGTGAAAACATACAAAGTTATTGCACAATGAAATCTTAAGTTCCATGGTCTGGATGATTGTTTAAAGCCATAAATCAATCAATTTAACTTGCACACTTTGTGTTATTGGCCTTGGATAATGAAATCCACTGGTTGTTCCATATAGATTTCTTCATTCAACTCTCCATTAAGGAAAGTTGTTTTTACATCCATTTAGTGTAGCTCTAAATCTATATGAGCTACTATAGCTAGAATGAGGCGAATTGAGACAAACCTAACTACTTGATAGATGGTTTCCTCATTGTCTATACCCTCTTGTTGGGTATACCCTTTAGCCATTAATCGAGCTTTAAAATTTTCAATGGACCCATCTGTCTTTCGTTTTATTTTAAGAACCCATTTGTCCCCAAGAGATTTTCAATTTGAAGGCAGATCAACCAAGTCCTAGACTTGATTCTTTCGTATCGACTCCAATTTCTCTTCCATTGCTTTTCTCCATTCATCCTTAGTTAGACAAGTAAGAGTCTCTTGAACCCACTTAGGCTTAGCATCATCATATTGAGTGATAATATGAACTTCCCCTTCAATTTCAAATCGTCGTCGAGGAATAATTTATCGAGAACTTTTTCTTAACATCGACTCTTTTACTGTACTTACTACAAGTACTAGTTCACTCTCACTTGATTCAAGCATCAATTGCTATTCGGGTATGGATCTTATGTCAGGATTCATAATTTCATAAAGATGCAAATCCCTATCAATTTCACCCATACGTGGGAAATTGCCCTCTAAGAACGTGACATCTCGTGATTCTAATTCAGTTACTATTCCATCTTCATGCTCACCTATGAACACATACCCTTTGGAGTGTTCATTGTATCTTATAAAGATACATTTCCTTCCTCTATGACCTAATTTTTCATATTTATGAGAAGGATTGTGAACATAAGCCACTGACCTCCAAAGTCGCAAATTGCTAGGATTAGGCTTTCGGTTATTCCATAACTCATATGAAGTAGATGAAACAAACTTTGAGGGTACTTGATTAAGTACATGAGAAGTAGTCAACAATGCGTCTCCCCAATATGAAATAGGAGGATTGGATTGAACCACCATTTATCTAACCATGTGTAACAATATTCTATTCCTCCTTTTAGCAAAAACATTTTGTCATGGAGTCCTTGGAATAGTCTATTGTGCACCAATACCCTTTTCATCACATAAATCTTTAAATTGTTCTGATAGATATTCTCTACCCCAGTCTGTTCTTTATGTTTTAATCCTTTTGTCTAACTGATTCTCAATTAAATTAATGTAGCGTCTGAAAGAATCTAATGTTTTTTACTTATGAGAAATCAGTTAAACATGACCGTAACGAGTAAAGTCATCAATAAAAGTGATGAAGTACAAGGCCTCATACCTTGCTTTAACACACATAGGATCACAAATGCAAAAAACGGATCAATTGCAGTGATGTTTTAGTTCTAGTTCCTTTTCTGAATGGTTTTCTTATAGTTTTATTAGCTAGACAATATTCACAAGTTGGCATATCTCTTTTAGTGAATTGACCAAGAAGATTTTCTCTAGCTAGTCTATTCATTCTTCCTTGTCCAACATGTCCAAGTCTAGCATGTCATATGATCACATGATAACATGCATTTCTAGAAGTAGTCATCAACGGATAACAACTATCATTAGTATTAGACAACACAGTTATCAATGTCAAGAACTATAAAACCATTCAAAATAAATCCAGAAACAAAGTATGTTGTTCCCAAATACAACTCCATTACTGAATCATGAAAATTTAAATTGAAACTTAAACCAAAAAAGACTAAGACAGAGACCAAATTTCGCCGAATATTCGGAATATAAATAACATCATGTAGGAATAGGGTACATTCTCTACACAACTCCAATTTATACGTTCCAATACCCTTGACCTCAACTTTAAAGTTGTTTCCTACATAGATTCATTTTGTACCGAAACTAATTCGTCGAAACTTTACATTTGCTCCTTGGTCTCTAGCTATATGGTTAGTGGGGACTAAGTCTAGTTTGACTCGGTGCACTCATGAGTAAAGTGACCTTAGTTGCCACAATTATATCATTTGAACTTGCTCTTATCCTTCTTAGCATGCTTAAACTTCTTGCGTGTCTCAATTTTTTCTTTCTTTGAAGCATCATCAAATCTCTTATTCTTCCTAAAGAATTTTCTATTACACTTAAAGCCAGAAGTTTTTGCGAGAACTGGATTTAGCTACATGAGCTTGTTCATTGGGCTTAGCAACCATAAGTCACTTGACTTCCAATTCAAGATGGCAAACTATATCATCAAAGGTCTTGACACTCTTATCATGTGTCATATTCACCACCATGTGTTCACAGCTCTTTGGTAGAGATTTGATGACTGCCTCAACTTGTTGCTTATCAGTGAAGACATGTCCGGATGTCTTAAGCTCTCTTATAATTCTTATCATCTCCCTAAGATTTTGTTTCATTGTATGGCTCAGTCACATCTTGTAATTTTCAAATTTCAATACAAGTTCTCTCAACTTAGTAGCTGAAAGTTCACCATACTTTTCCTTTAGAGCTTGCCACATTTTATGAGTAGTTTAGTAAACCTCATACTCAATCATGAGATCATCTTACATACAATTTAACAATATAATGCAAGTTAAAGAACTCTTTTTCTTCTAGCCCATATAAGCCTTCTAATCTCTTCTATGTTAAGCAAAGTTTCCTTGTTTAGTTTCTTACATGACATGATTCAATGTATCAAGAGTCTCTCTCTCTTCAAGGAAATACTGAACTTTGCAATACCAAATCTTGTAATTATCGCCATTCAATTTCTCACCTTTGTTTAATTATACTATGATGTTCCTTGTTGTAGTCGATATATTCAACTACTTAGAGATATTGCACAATCTTATTAATCGGTACTTTTATGGATATTGATACTTTTACCTGCTCTAATCATCTTCTAACGTGTAATAACCTTAAATTGCAATAGAAACGAAAGTTCACTATGTTCCCAATCAGCTCCTATATACAATTTTAATTATTACAAATTAGAAATAATCTATGCAAATATTACTAATTTTAGGTAAGAAATTACTTAAATTTCTTTTTAGCCTAAAACCTCCCACTCTATAAAAAAAAATATATTATACAACTAGCATGTATTAATAACATATACAAAAGAATTGAAGACATGCACGTACATAAAAAACATACTCATTTATCAAACGATAAATATTCATGTCATATCTTGCATATAAGATACATTACATGTATAAAGCATAAAAAAGTAACATGTAGAAAAATAACTAATCTTCTCTCTTAAAGCTAAAAGGAACAACAATATTAGGATTATACACAATGTCTTCCATAACTCTAGATGTTGTTTTCAATAACCATAGTCTTTTATGAAAACAAAAAAAACATCTAGCCTAGTTGGTAGAGTACAGGACTCTTATACCTATGGTCAAGGGATCAAGCCTTTTTAAGGGCAATCCCTTCTCCCTTTTTATTTTTTCACTGATTAAGAATACTCATATTTAAAACCCTCCTTTTTTTTTTTTAGTCTAATTATATTGTTTTTATCTCTCAAAAAATTTGAAATAGGAATGAGGGCATCAAAGCTCGAACTTGGGTCTCAAGTGAGCATGAGAAAGGTTCTAACCAACAACACCAATTCAACTTTGATGTTAAGAAGTAGATTAAAACATATTTAACTTTTTGTATTATTATTACTTTTTCAAATAAAAAAAAAATCCCAGAAAAAATATTCCACTTTATTTGTCTTAGAGAATAATTAGGTCCCAATTTTTCTTGATAAGAACCCATACTTTCATTTTACTTGCATGATTTTTGTCATTTTAAGTCAACAATCTTGTCTCATTATAAATCAAAGTCTTTTCATTGAATGTGATCTTATCAACATTGGTAAAAGGCGATTGATAAGGAATCAGAAGTCTTAAGATCTTATCAACCTGCACCTGTGAAAACTGCAATTGGTTGTAAATCGGTGTATAAGGTGAAAACCTAATAAGATGAATCCATTGTAAGGTACAAGACAACATAAGTTGCCAAATATTTTATACAAGAATAGAGAATTGCTTATGATGAAACTTTTACTCCAAGTGCAAGCATGACATCAATTCATACTCTTATTATTATTGCTTTCATAAAATAATGTCATTTGTCTCAGATGGATGTTAAAAATGTTGTGCTTTGAGATGAAAGATCTGGCACTATTGCATTACTTTTTAGCACTGAAGTAGACAAATCATCAAGAGGGTATATTCTGTTGCAAATTAAATATGCATCAGGTCTTATTTCTAGTGCTGCATTGACAGACAACATGACTGTTTATACTCCTCATGAGTTAAACTCTAAGCTAAACACCATTGATGGGGATCTTGCAAATGTTACTCAATATCAACAACTTGTCAGGAATCTTATATATCTCATTATCACTAACCTAGACATCAACCATGTTGTTCATGTTTCCAATCAAATTACGGCTGCACCTCAGTCCATCCACTACAGTGCAGCTCTTTGAATCCTTAGATGTATAGATGGCACCTTGTAACAAGGATTATTTTTTCATCTACTGATTCTTGGTGTGATTTCATTTTGATCCTCAGACAAAGATATTGATTATTTTTCTCCCTAGCTTGTATATCTTGTTTCTATAATTGTTTATTATCCGCTTGTACGGTTTGGCTATTTCCTTATTTTCACTTCTCTAGAAGGTTCCATGTATCATTATAAAGATAGGATTTACATATGACTTTAATTAGGTGAGAGATTACCGTGTTTTTTTTCTTCAGAAAGTTTCAAAGCTGATAAGTTGGGTAATAAGGATACAAAACTATGTTGGATTTTAAAATAAAAAAGATTTGTTTTATGATACCACTTTAAGACAATTTTGATGTCAAATTATTTGCCAAACATAATTAATATGTTTTATAACTTATATTAAATTATTAAGTGATATTAAGTCATTAAGTCAGTTTACCTAACATCCCCTAATTCAAAATTCAAAAAGTAAATAAATAAATAAATGACTAAAATTACTCATCTTGCCACAAAGTTCTCTATTTAGACAAAATTTTCCTCATTACGATGCTAGGAATTCAACCATGAAAATTACTAGTTTGCTCAAGATCTTGACTTTTAGTAATATGGTGAAATTTGGAGAGCCAAGCTAGATTATGCAATGTCTTTCATAATGTTTTATAATTTACACAAGGAATGGTATATTTGTTTCAGTTAAACGAAATCAGAAAATTATTTATCCAATTTTTATCTCCAAGTAGTACGCTGATTAATAGATTTAGAAGAAAGTCATTTGATACAAGAGAAATATACTGTGTTTGAGGAAAATTGAAAACCCGCATGCATTTCCAAGGAAGCTTTGGAGGAAAATACCTTTAGAAGAAAGAACACGTTTTCTATGATGTCCGCTGTTCAGTATCTCAACATTGAACTGCTTGGGTATGGTGTCAATTGTTGGGATCTTGTATGTCCATGTTCCTTCAGTGACTACCAGTCCCTCTGAATTAGTTGTGTATTCCTCGAGCATAAAAAACCCAATCCCTTGGACAAAAGCTCCTTCTATCTGTAAAGCAACTCAGAAAGAATATTAGAGCCATATGAATCACATAAGACAATAACCAATTAAATGAACACGAGTTTTAAGAATAGGAAAACATTGAACAGTTATTAACATCCTACAATCTTCTCAAACAAAAATGTTTCCAGGTAAGAACCATAGAGAGTACTGGGCCTTGAACACCTACTGAGATAAATTCTATTTTCATTGCATTTAGATGTGGATATGGAGACCAAAATCAGAGAAGATATAAGTGCCAAAGCTAAGGGATAAAAAAGCAGAGAAGATAATGAAATATTAAAAATTGAATTTGAGTTGTAATTAACCAAAACTTAGGAATATAAAAGCAGAGAAGGAAATATAATACTTTAACATTGTAATTGGGCTAACCTGTCCTAAATCCACAGCAGGGTTGAGGCTCTGCCCACAGTCATATATAATATCAGATTGCAAAATTGTGGTTTCTCCAGTGAGAAGATTTACCTCCACCTGTGACACTCAAAGTTTCATTATTAGCACACACATAACCATATATCGGCCTTGATAGTAAAATTTGATGCATGGTTAAGCCTGCAAGCTTAGTCTTCTCCAAGTTAACATGAAGAGCACTAATTTAACTCCAACAAAAGCAATAATTAAAGTGGTTTAGGCAATCTCGAAAAACTTGCCTCACTTACAGCAGCACCATAGTTTAGGTATTTCATGGAAGAAAAGTCAGGGACATAGTAAGAACTTGCTGATAAGTTCACAGCTTGACTTTGTGCCTGCATTTTGATGAAGTGAAACAGTCAAATGGAAAAGATCTTCAACATCTAATTTTTAGAAAGTTTGAAGAAATTACAATGAAAAGAAAATATATATATCTCATAGATGGAAAAGACGGTGAAGATGCCAAAGATCTTTAACAATTAATTTAGATTTCAACATATGAAGTTCTGTTACACATTGTTTTCCCATAAATCTGTTTAAGAACTATTTTAGTGAGAAAAATATCAAAAAGAATACTGTGCCATCAGCCCTATGCCTCAGATTACCTCTCAGAAATTATATAATCATGTTGTCAACAACCCTAATTTAGTTTAATCAAACAGTGAATGCAAAATGATCAATGTTCTAGGTACAATCATTGTAACTAAATGCTTTTTTTCCTCGTTTGACTTTGATTGTTTCTGAATCCCAATATATTGCTCCTTCAATACCCAAGAAAGGCAAACCAACATGAAGCATATACAATAAGAATTAATTCTTGCAAAATAAATATGACATAAATCAGAGGTATACATCCACAAAAAAGCTTATCTACACTGCAAGATTCCCCTGATATTATGCTTTCAGTCAAAGCAAAGACACTTTTAATTCCAGTTGTAGGATTGCAAACAATCTAATATCCAACAC
Organism: Vitis riparia; assembly: GCF_004353265.1. Taxonomy (NCBI): domain Eukaryota; kingdom Viridiplantae; phylum Streptophyta; class Magnoliopsida; order Vitales; family Vitaceae; genus Vitis; species Vitis riparia. The sequence goes on from NC_048436.1 coordinate 9,985,697, forward strand.
ATAATCAAAGGCGTTAAGAAAAAAATATAGCATTCTTATCAAAAGTTCAATCCAAGTAATAATGTAAGTAGTAGAGACAAACTTACGTTTTCTTTTCTCTGTCTTTAGACCAAGCACTAATGTCTATCGCCACAGTAAGTGTTTTTTTATTTCTTCTTTTTAAGTTGAGTTATAAAGCAAGCGGCTTTAAGATTTGAGATAAAAGTAAAATAATTGTAGTTTTTTCCATTAAGACAAAATAGTCTTAGAAAAAGAGATAAGTTAAAAAAACAAACAATTTAGAAAATGACTTAAGTCTTAAAGCAAGTTGCTTCAAGACTTCACTACAAAAAAAGAAAAAAAGGAAAACAACAACTTAATACCTAACACTACTTAGTACTAATTAAACTTACGTTAAATTATAGTTTATTTAGATAAACAAAAGCCACAGAACATCTAATTTCAATTCTCTGGGATCATTGCTTATCTCTTACCCATTTCAGATAGTCTAAGATGTGAAATAGTTTATGATGAACTAAATCCAAGGCCATTCATTACGTTGCAATACTTTTCACCCAACTTTCTATCTTTCCCCACAGGCATACAGCAGCTATCTACATATGCACTTACAACATGTACATATACATTTATATAATCCATAAATCACATGCATACTCATCCATGACTAGATTTTGTGAGCTGTTATGCCATCTCTTGGCTATCTTGCCAAAAATCTAAGTACTTATATATGCCCATAGATGGACCACATTCTAAAGAAGACGATTTTTTCAATCATTTTCAAAGTTTACACTCTCCACAATTGAAAAGCATGATGAAAAGAACCTTTTTTCACTCTATTTAAAAGAATCCACCAACTCAACAAAGACCAGAAGATAATCTCTCCATTGATACGAAGCACCATGCTTCTGCACCATAACATAATAAAGGGAGGATGACCTTATCAAGTTATCCAGCCCTGAAAAGCAGAAGTGTACATAACTACCTGAAGAATCAGTGCGCCCCATTCAACAGAACCCATTTGCTCCTGCAATCTTTCCTTGATAGGAGTTAGTCTTTCAACCAAAATATTGCAGCAGAGTCTAATAGCTTCACAGCTGGACTCTGATGTAGTGCTTCCAGCAGTAAAACCCCCCTGTATTAAGCTTAATGTATCTGATTGTATGACCCTTACTTTCTCCAAGAAGTCTCCCATTCCATCACACTGAATTGAGCTGAGAGCAAATGCAGCCATCTGTTTCACTTTGGTCCACAGCCCCTGGCCTAGCTCAATCCCTCCAACTTCAACAGCAACAGATCCATCACTAAGAATGCTTACTTTCCCTGGAGTTGGCCTCAATGAAACTTCATGCACAATCGGTACTTGAGAAATACCTCTTTTCTGCCATTTATTACACATATTAAACTGCTTTATCATTTCAGTTCTTTGTTTAAGTCTTGAAGAACTAGCCAACTTATCCCAGATTGAAGGTAAAGTGTAATCAACAGGTTCACCTGCACTGCCCTCATAGAAAAATTTGAGGCTGTTGAAAGTATGGAGGTTTTTGCTTCTCACAGAGTCCACATCCATGGAAAGAGTAGATGCTACATGTTCAATTACAGCTTCACAAATAAATGTAGCTTGTACCTCCCCAGGAGCACGCATTGCTGATTTAGTCGAATGGTTTGTTTTGCAAACTTTTATATCAAAAGATAAAGCACCCCAATCATACTTTTTAAGGGCACCCAGAAGGTTGTGAGGCATAATTGGGCTTATATCTGCAGCTATTCCCGCATTGATTAATATATCAAGGTGTAAGGCAGTTATCTTGCCATCAGATTTGAATCCTACACTGTAGGTTATTTTCATTGGATGTCTTCCTCCTGCTATTATCATATCAGTTTTGCGATTCATATATATCCGGACAGGGCGGCGTAATTTGTATGCTGCAAGTGCACATGCTGTAGCAACCTAAGACATCATAGAGTGAGTGTTTTCACTTAGAAGCCATTGTTGAGGGAAAGAAACAGGACAAAAAGCACACCATTAAAGGAAACAGAATCAGATCAAGGAAGAACAATGTGTGTGTGTATGAGAGAGAAAGAGAGTACAAATTTTGAGAACAATATGTTTTTGGGGATGATATAAACAACACGGGATCAAGATACTATAACAAATTAGTACTTCATGACAAATAAGGTGTTGTTTGGATAAACTTCTTGTTTTATGTTCTTAAAAACAGAAAATAATGGTAAATCCTATAAAAGATGCAAGAACTCTTTGAGACTTACCTTAAAATGATAATAGCTTTTAAAACCTGATTAAAAAAAAAAGGGTTTTAAAAAAATTATGCTATATCAAATTTTAAAGATTTGTTGAAAGTAAATTTTAAGAACATAAGGTAAGTTCATACTTTTTTTATTTCTAATTTTAAAAACAAAAAAGAGGAAGTGTATCCAAAGCACTGAGTGAGTGAATAGTTTTTTTCATTTCATTGACAGCTAACATTCTAGGGTTTGCTTGATTATGAAGGATTCTATAAAGAGTATTCCCCATGTTTAAAAACTAAATGTTTTCTAAGACACTGAAAAATGTAAACTAATAAAAGACAGAATTTCACAAGACATGTGCAGAGGATAAGGCTTTCTTTGTGTCAGGTACAAGGGACAATCTGTAATAACTTCAAGTACAGCTCAACCTTCATCGCGCTTCTTTCTCTCTTTTTCTAATAACTATTTCATTCATATGGATGGAAACACACAAGGTAACGGATATTTATATACTCACAGGCATTGCTCTTATGGACTTTCCACCAAAACCGCCTCCAACCCTTCTTGTGATCACACGAACATTATGTTCAGGAATACCAAGACATCTCGAAATAGTACTATGTGCATATTCAGGGCATTGTATTGAACTGTAAACCACAATGCAGTTGTCTTCATCTGGAATTGCAAGGGCAGTTTGTGTCTCCATATAGAAATAGTACTGCGACCCAAGTTTGATCTGGACATGAGGACAATTCAGCAATTATTCATCACAAAACCAAAAAATAAAAGAAAAACACTAATAGAAATAGGAACAAAATTTGTATAACAAGTAAATGACAAATACCTCAGCAGAGAGAATCTTGTGATCAGCTTCAGCCATTCCTCTCGAGAAATCACCAACCTTTTTTGGGTTAAAGATAGAAGGAACCTCAAAAAAGCTAGATCTCCTAACAGCCTCTTCTACAGATAAAATGGGCGGTTCCAAATTTCCCACATCATAATCAACCACTGCAAGGTTTGCAGCCATATCTGCATGTTTCTGTGTGTCTGCAACCTATACACATATGCGGCATATATCAGTGGCTGAACTGGACATCTCAGTTTATTAAGTAATCAAATGTGTTTGTATGCTATGCCCATTAAAATTACATTTATAATCAACCAAACAGAAAGAAGATATATATATGTTTAGTGGACAAGACAGATAGAATCATGTAATTACCACAAAAGCAATATACTGTCCGGCACATCGAGTAAAATCATCAGCAAATAAAGGTTCAGTACCAAATATAGTTTTAGAGCCTATGTTCCCCCCTGGGATATCTTTGAAAGAAATAAGTGAACTGACTCCATCTGGCAGTGGTTTAGGCTTAAATTTGATACCCTTTATTCGAGCGTAAGGCTTCGTACTATAAATGAAAGCCCCATGAAGGCAATTCATTGGAGAAGGAATGTCATCCACATAAACAGCCTCACCTGCATGATTGGTTAACTCATGTAAGTTGTCTAGAAAAAATAAAATAAAATAAAGTAAAACCTAGTAGTTTTATCATCAGGAGACTGCAGCAATGGATAAATATACCTATCCAAAAGGAAATGTGGGGAAGAAAAATAAATGCTTTGTTCGGATCTTGAAAAATTCGGGAAAAAGAATGAAGGAAAGAAAATAGAAGGTGAAATGAAAGGGAAAGAAAAAATTAAGGAAAATAAAGAATGGATTTAATTAAATAAAGTTTTTGCATATGTTTATCCGACCTTTTTTGTTTCCTCCAATATATGGGATGAAGAATTTGAAAATATATAAATTCTTGATATTTTTCATTATAGTTGATTTTTGTTCATGCTTTCCATGGTAAACCAAACAAGAAAATCTAGATACTTCCTATTGCTTTCCCTAGAACAATAATCCAAATGGTGCCAAAAGCTATTTGTGACCAATAGTAATCATTTTTATGGATTATACAATAAAACAAGGCCTTATCCAGCCACCAATGTCCTGCCAGAATGGTAATTGGGGAACAATACAGGGTATAAGTGACATGAGTTGAATCCAGCATGGCTGTATCAGGACAAAAGACACAAACAGAAAGCCAAAGAAAGGTCATTCACGAGGCAGGGAAGAAGTATCAATTTCATGAATATGAAGTTCTGATTACAATAAATTCCCTTGAAAGAAGAAACATCAGACACCATACTGTAACCAATACAAACTTGATCATAAAAAGAAAAACAAATTCAAGATGTAGCCAAACATTTACAACTTGAAAATTAAATTGCTATTTACTTCTTCTAGGCCTTCAATAAAATCAATTATCTTTAACTGGCTTCATGTCTCCTACCATATCCATGGAATCAACGGCACAAAGCTAGTTGTAAAAATAAAATAAAAATTAAATAGAAAATTAACTCAGGAAATGTCATAATATAAAACCAAGTATATGACAAACCAGAAGCTTGGAGTGCAGCTCCAGATTTTGCAATTGGCTCACCAACTGGATGATACTGTCTATTCAATTCCACTACCTGCTTTGCAGGAGATAGCAAGGTTGGGATTTTACCATGATCTAACTGGTTGCTAATTCTTTTTGGTTCAGAAGCTTTGACCAGTAAAGTACTATATCCATCCACAGAACCATCATGAGATTCAGGATTAGCCTCAACCAAATGGCTAAAGAACTCAAAAAGAAAACTGACAGCCAAGCTTGCCCTGTAAGCTGGACTTGAAGTGCCATCATCAGGTACCACAATGCCTCTAACTAATTTAATAGCTTCATATAGAACACCAACACTTAGCATTTTTCCAGTTAAAAATTCTTCAACTTTTGCAGCTCTTATTGGATGTTTAGTCCCATAAGCACCAAAAGCAAACTGGCAGCTACTTATAATAATCCCATTAGAAGTTTTACAATGAAAAACTTCAGCCATTAAAGCAGCATTTAAATAGGGCAACGCATTTCCTAGGGGTCGTGGTGCAGCTCGATACGTTTCAAACAGTAACTTCATCTTGGCCCCGGAAGAAATGCCTGTAATCTGATCCCAAGACGGGATTTTGACACTTAAGAGTATACTTTTGGAATCTAACTCTGGCCTTCTGAAGAACTCCTCCAATGTAAGCTCTTCACTTTTGAGACCATTCATTATATTTACTGTTGAACCTACTGCAAGAAGTACTGTAGCAATGTCAGATGGAAAATGGTTCCTTTGTGCCATCACCAGATTTCCACCTAAACTAGCTGAGTTCCGGATGAACCCTGAAGCAATTTTTTCCATATGGTCAGCAATTTTTTTATAGACCATGTCTCCTTCTGAGTAAAGTCCACCTTTGCTGTATTCCCTTAGAGCTTCAATAGCTTTAGAAATTGTTACAGTCGCTCCAATTTTTATCCCATTATTATCCCTTCTAATCATTGAGAGTTCAGGGATATATCTTAGATCAATATATTTGTCATAGCTTTCTACTTCCTTATAATAACCCATACCGGTGTTACCAACAACTACTTTAACCCGAGTCCCATTTCCATCCTCAACAGAACCCAATAAGCTTTGAAGTTCCTCAAGGCTAACAGGATTATTCCAGGAGTATCTTCTAGAGTCTAAAAGCAAAGAAGACCTAGTTTCATTTTTCAAGAACTCGGGAAATGTACAAATCTTATCATTATGGTTATACAAGGGTAAGCTGCTTATTTTCACTTCATTACTATCTCCCTTTCTCCAAAAAGAATTAAACCCCAAATCCTCCATATCAACATCTGCTGCAAAACTTTTGCAGGCATCAGCAATGGGTCGATACCCAGTACAGCGACAGAGATTTCCTGCAATAGCCCTTTCAGCTTCAGAAACTTTAAGCTTGGAGAATCCCAGAGGGGGCTCTGGCCGCTGGGTTTTCTGAGCATTGACAAGAGCCGAGAAGAATGACATGCACATTCCAGGAGTACAAAAGCCACACTGAGAAGCATGGAATCCAGAGAACCTTTCATGAATTGGGTGGAACCCATTTTTTATGTTCCCAAGGCCTTCAGTTGTAGTAATTGAACATCCATTTATACTGCAAAGCAGTGTAAGACATGAACTCACTGCAAAATCATCCACCTGGTCAAGCAAGGGGTCATACTTGGACAGAAGAACAACACAAGCACCACAGCCACCTGAAATTAGCAAAAATATCAAGGAATCAGCTACCTGATTCTTTGAGGGTTTGATAGGCTATACAAAATTTTCAATGGGTAAAAAATTTTTTGGAAACAATTGAATAATGAGACAATTCAAATATGTAATACTTGAACCGCATAATCATCAGAATAACCAGTAGTGAGCAAAAGAAAATGGAAGTTTGAATCTTATGTTTTATGTTGTATATCCTCCCAAAAAACAAAGTGAAAGCTCACACAACTTAATCAAAGGGTTAAATTATGCTCAATTTAGTGGACATTATTTTTTTCTGGTGTCCTAAATAGGGAAAAGACAGCTTAATAAATTTTTATGTTTTTCACCATTCCAACATTTTCTCAGCAACCAAGAAATATATATATATATTAAATCAAAAAAACGCACAGCACTACTAGAGCAAATGAACCCCATTATCCCCAGCATCCTAAATATATCAGGGAATCAAAAAAATCAAATACAAGAAGAGAATACGCAAAATAAATCATATCCATTACTAATCAAAAATAAATAAATAAATAAACCACATCCATTACAATTAAAATCAAGCCACAAAGAGAAGAGGATCAAGAAAATTAGACATGCAGAAGAAGAAGATCCATCTATCATAGTAACCTAGATTGGGAATCCAAGAACTAAAGGGAAAGAGAGAGTGATGTAACTGTAGCACATATTAAAAACGAGTAATAAAGAAAAAAGAAACCCATATTGGGCATCCAAGTAGTATAGAGAAACACAGAGATACATATTATTGTGACGCATATATGTACAGCAGGGACGGCGTAATTGAAATCAAGCAATGAACAGAGATGGGGAAATTTAACATGCAGAAGAAGAGACCTATCTGACACAAAATGAAACCCAGATTGGGAACCCAACAGGTAGAAAAAAAGAAACATAAGTCATAGGATTGCAGGCGTATGTGTACAAATATATACAAAACCAGGACAACAAAATTAAAAGCAAGCAATAAATACAAGAAGATAAAGGAAATTCAACACACGGAGAAGAAAACCCGTACATCCGTCAAAGAAAAAGAAAACCCAGAATGGGAATCCAACAAGCAGAGAGAACAGATAAGCATATGACCATAGCAAGAATTCAAACCTTCACCACAGCTGAGCTTGGCACCTTTGAAAGGAGTGTGAGAACGCAAGAATTCAAGCAAAGTAGTGGAAGGGTGGATGGTGGAGACCTCAAACCTCTCCCCATTAACAGAAAAAACCAGACTGCCGTTGACAGTTGGTTCAGACTGCTCCATTTCTCCACTGCAACTCAACCCAGTGCTTCGTTCATATCACCATTCAATTGACACCCAGATAGGATATAAATATTATTCTATTGGTGTATTTGGTGAAAGCTCCATTATTTCTCACTTCTACTCCACTCAGGATATAAATATTATTCTATTTGTTTATTCCGTGAAAGCTCCATCATTTCCCACTTTACAGTGCCTTTTGTTGTATTTGGTTTTTATGTTTGCATTTTTAATAGAAAAAGCCAAAAGTCAAATATTCACTTCAAAAAAAAATATTGATTACCAATTATTTCAATTTAGTCATATTGGTTGATTGATAAATTACTTTTAACTGAATAAAAAAGTCAAATATTTTTATTTTTTCTATTCAACTAAAACCAAACATTATCATGAAAGTTTTTTTATGAATTGTTTCTCAAAAAATAAAAAAGTTTTTATTATAGAAAGTATTAGTGATTTTTCAACATTGTAAATAATTTTTAAAAATTTTAAGTGATTTTTAAATTTTTTTAAAAAGTATTTTCTAAATTTTATCTAATAATTAACTTTTTTTTTTTCAAAAACACTTATTTTTTGCTAAAAGTGTTTCTTTATCAACATGACCAGACAAACTCTTACTCAAAATAAAAATTTTGATTTTTAAGGAATATATTATAATTTTATGGATATAATTGGATATATCGGTCTACAATATCCATGTTCATCTTTCACCTACTAGAAATAATCTAGGAACATTTAGATCTCAGTTAAAATGCTCTAAACCTCTAAGTCTAAATTTTTATGTGCATATTGTCATAAGATGCTTCAGATGACCCTCCCCATAGGAGTTATATAGAGGGCAAGAAGCTTATGGAGACTCCTAGAGCCATCTACACTAAGCCATTAGTGGAAAGAGTGTGGAAGGTTCTAGAGACGCCTAGAGATGTCCACACATCTCTACACTATGGTGGAAGGCATGAGAAGAGTTCAAGGCTTTCTAGAGAATTCTAGGGATCTCTTGTATATTCTTGTACCTAGGTTTGTACATAGAATTGTGTAGGATGTTCTAGATTATTCTTGAGTTGTAAGGAACCCTCCAAGGTTCTAGAAACTTCCTAAGGTGCCTAGAAATAGGTGAGGCCCTCATTTGGCGAAGACACCACCCAAAAACCACCTAAGAACCTAACCAACCAAGCAAGTGAGTTCCCAAAGTACTTGTAAAGCTTCCTTTGAGCAATAAAAGTTTCCATTCTTTAAGAGTTGCCTACTACACCTTCTAAAGCTTCCAAGTCATGAGCATCTTAGCCTAATAAGCTAAGCATTGGGAGTAAGGTTGACTTAGCAAGATCAAGTGTCTTGACTTGTCTAAGTGCCGCACAAGCTTAGGAAAAGATTAAATCCGTGACAATATGCTTTGTATGATAGATCTAGAAAGTCAAAGGAAAAGTCTTGCATACACACTATTTGTCAAAGATTGAGAATAGAGATATTCAAGTATCCTATCAGAGTGAACATCAACATTTTCAACTTCATTAATTTCTTCATAATTAGGCTCATGGGTTTTTATTTCTATAAAATTATCAAGTATCATCATGTATATAATTCGTTCCATTTCAACAAAGCTTTCCCCACTCAACATGTTTAGAACTTGGCAAGATTTTTCAATCAACTTATTGTAAAAATAAGATATAATTTGCCAAGACTCAAATCCATGTTGTGAGAAAAAGTGTAATAACTCTAAATGTCTTTCCCAACATTGTACTATCTATTTATTCTCAAATTGTTTAAAAAATACAAGTGTTTTCAATAAAAAGGGAGGCTTATGCGGATAATTATACATAGAGTTAGGAGAAAAATTTTGTCCTCTAGATTGAGCAACAAAGTCAAAATAAGATGCACATAAATTAGGACATGGACGTGCAAGTTGACATAGAGGGTAAAGATGAAGACTAAAAGTTACAATAATAACCATCATATTGAATAGATCACAATATCTAATGCACATATATTCATCATTGGGGCCATGGGATGCATAATGTATCTTGTAAAAAAGAGTAAGCACGCCTTAGAAAAGTTCTAACACGCAAAAAACTTAACCTAAGACTCTAATACCAATTGATGGGAACTCCAAATTACTTTGTTCCTAAGCCCTGGATCTTGTTAAGTACATGAAACTATTATTAGGTCTACCAGATCCTAAGCACAACATAAACAAAACATTTAAAAACTTTTTCAGGATCACAATTACGAGTTTGGAATGCTCAACATAGACAATATAATATAGATATTAGTGAATTTCATTCATTGTTACATCATTTCATGCTTTTAAAAGCTTTATTCCGACAATTATTATTTTCAATGTTTTTTGAATACTTAAAAACAATATTTCGATATGTTTAACCTTGGTCTAAGTTAAATGCCTAATTAAGGCGAATATTTAACCAATGTGAAATGCTTAATCAAGACTAAATGCCCAACAAAGGTGAAATGTCCAACTAAGGGGAAATGCCCAACAAAGGCAAAATGCCACCTAAGGCCCCAAAAATTCAAGGAAGCTCACGTACCTTGGTTGAAAAGCTCATCCAAAGCCATAGAGTTCACTTAAATTTGAAAAGTGCAAAGAAAAATCAAATGATTGATTTTTGAAAAAACCATTCTTAAATGGAGATTGTTCATCCTTAAAGTTGTATAAACCATCCTCAAAAAGAACTATTCGTCATAGATTTTGAAAAACCTAATAAATAAACTAAAAATAAAATATAAGAATTGATTTGTCCCAAAGATGAGGATTCAAGTTCTTAACAAATGAAGAAAGGTAAAAGACTCGTATTACCAACAACATGAGCTAAAAGGTCATTTACCTAAGAACATGAAAACACGATGTGGGGATTTTATAATGATTCAAGTTAATCATTTCTGTTGGTTTAGAGCCAACTGGAGTCAAACTCGTCTAAGTTAATAGAGGTTAAACAACCTTCCTTCCTATGTTGTACCTCTCAGAGCTTCTGCCCAGCAGTGTTAAGACTGAGTGAGCTTCCTACCTGCACAAAAGGATGTTCAGATAGGTGGTCCGGGCACGCCCCTCTGAAGCTTAATTCAGGCAGAGATAGTTTGAACTCCTCAAGGGAAAGAGTGAATATGCCAGTCTATGCGCGTGTACCTTATTTGTGCTTTTGGAGGGTTTTTATAGTGCTGAAGAGAATGCAATTGTACTATTGACTAATCACTTTGACTTTCTCTGTAATAATGATTGTCTTACAGGTGGCAGGGCAATCATCACAGTTTTGGGTGGCTGGCAGGTGCTGTCAGCTGATGTGCCATGATGTTTGACTATTCAGCTACCTATCCCTACAACCTGTTGATGGTTTGGGGTTATGTGTAGTAATTAATTGACTTGGACTTGAGGGCTAGAAGAGATCCCATCAGCAATTCTCACGTCAGACATGAATGATTATGCATGCCAGTGGGTTTGGGAGTCTTGATCGAACGGTCCTAACCGTTTGGGGAGTCTGGTCTCCTTATGTTGCCTAGCCCTATAGGAAAAGGGCTTCATTATGCCGGATGTCAAATGGAACTAGTAGTAGTTCGGATGGAATGATATGGATAGATTATGTGCCGATGACAATTAGTCGAGGTGTTTAAATTGAAAAAGGGACATGTGGAGGGTGTCCTCCACAATAGGACACATGGAGGGAGGGTCCCCACAATGCCCCCTTAACCCGTCTACTTATGTTTGGGCAGAAGTGGACAGGTTGTGTGTCTTTTCAAGTCACCATGGGGATTTTGGAACACGTATCACTTAGGGAATTAAAGATGGGTCACACTCACCGAGGCTACCTGTTAGGCGGCACGTCGCTTTGGGGTGCGCTTCTAGGCGACCTATCTTTTGGGATCGTTAGGGTTTTGGTCTCTTATAAATAGGGGACTTCCACACTTTCTGGGTTACTTTTTGAATATTCCAGTTTTGGAGCACTCTTTTCCCAGCCTTTGCATCATTGCTGTTGTAACGTCGATCGTCGTTCTTCCGTCGTTTTACTATTACTCCTAAGTTTGCTTCAAGTGGGTTCTTCTCTGCTAGTGGACGTTTTTCTTTGTCGTTGGTAAGCTTGTTTTTCTTCGCATTTATGATTTTCTATTTGCTTGTTTGTTGTTGGAGTCATAATGGGGCTTGTTGAGCTTTGGGTATGAAATGGACACCAAAGAGTCCATTCTCTGGGTTTTTTTTTTTTTTTTTTTTTTTTTGTATTTTGGGAGAAGGTGATTGTTTTTAAGGGAGGTGACTGGTAGTGTCTTGTCGGTCTTAGGGCTTTTCATACTTCCATTTATGTTTCTTTTCTGTTGGTGCCCTAAATGGTCCATTCAGGCATTTTGGCCTGTAGCCGTTGTGATGGCACGATGAGGAGGACCTTTCATACGGCTAGTGCCTGTTCTGTAAGTTTGGTTTAGGCAACCTACCTAAGCTTAGGTTTTAGATCCATTTAGGTTGCTTGTTGTACAGTTGAGGCACTATCTAACAGTAGAGGGACCCGAGTGACTATTTCTAACAATCGGTGTTATGTCGCACAGGTCCCACACGACCTAAAGCTTCTTAGTATGTCAACAAGAGGGGACATCGCTTCCATCAGTGCAGGCAGTAGAGGCCAAAAAGGTGGCTGAAATGGTGCAGGAGCCAAACGCCCTTGGTTGGAACGCCCCGTCGATCTTCTGTTGGAACAGGAGTTTCAGGATCGTTTTTGCATCCCGAACGTTGTGTCCATCATCTTTGTAGACGACGAGCCTATGCCCACTGCGAAGCTGTCTCACAATGCTACTTATTTTAGCAAGGAGCAATTCAATGTAGGATTCCGCTTCCCTCTGCCTTTTCTCCTCAAACAATTCCTTCACTTCACCAAAATCCCCTTGATCTTCCTTCACCCAAATGTTGTTCGAGTGCTGATGGGGTGCAACATCTTGGACATGCTCTATCACCTGAACCTCTCTTTGTTGGAGGTCATCTTTGTCTATACAATCAAAATGAGTTGGAAAGAGAGGTTCAGCCTGTCCGCTCATATCTCTTCCCTCCAATTGGTAACGGGTCTTCCAGATTCAAATAAAGGCGGGGCAAAGAGACATGTCCTTGTTTTCTAGCCCTTAGGGTGATCTATATGAGGGTCTAGATAGAGAATTTCATCTGTGCCGCTCGCTGCAAATTTCGAGTAGGATATGCTCTTGTGCTCTTTGCTTGTCTTTTGTAGCTTGTTGGTTGTGAACTTATTATTTTTGTTTCTACTTGTGTGGTGCAGGCAAGAACCAGAGGGGTTGACTCATAGAGTGGGTGGAGAAGACTTATTTTGACTAGCTCAATAAGCTCTTTGAGATACCTGCAAACGAGCAGAACCGCTAGGTTCTTTTGAGGGATAAGAACCTATTGGCGATGGTTAGGGAGTCTAAGTCGTTCATCCTCCCCATTCTCCCTTGTTTAGCTCCTAAGGTCTTGGTTCCCAACGAGCACCACGTGTTGAATGACCTCCCTTTATATGAGGTTGTATGTGCGGCAGACGCAAAAGCACGCCAGGATTGGCTAGAACAAAGGAAGAAGAAGCATCATGATAGGACGCTAAGGCAAGCTCCAAGCGCAAGCCGCCCGACCTCCAATTCTACGCCTAAGAAGAAAAAACCCTCAACTCAACCCGCTCAAAAGGCATTGACTCCGCTATCCGCATCTCCTTCTCCTTTATCCACATCTCCTTCTCATTCTCTTTCATTTTCTTCTGCATCTTTATCTTCCTTCGCCGCTAGTACTGAGTCAGACTCAGCAATTGATTTATCGTTCACCCGTACCGAGCCGGAGATGGAGGTTGAGCCGGTGGTGCCCCCTATCATCTACGAGGAGGAAGGAAATGAGAACATGGCCGCAAACTTGAGAGCCGGGTTCAAAGAGAGGCAGCGCAAGCGCCTTTCCGAATCTATCACAATCATTTCTCCTCCTGCTAAGAAGCCCTACATGAAGATTCTCTACCCGAACCATTGTTTTAGCCATTGCATCGGTGCCAAATCCTTCGACCACTACTGTAGGTGTCAACCTTCCGTTGGACGGGAGGCTTTCCTCTGTTGGAAGAGCCATTCACCCAGAGCTAGGGAGGCCTTCCACTGGTCCGACGTAACTCAACGATAACTCCATTGAGTGCGTTGCTTCCGTCCCCCCTCGCTTCCAGGTGTCTCATGCTCCTAGTCGAGAGGAGATAACCAAATTGATGAAGAAGATTCCTTGCTTTACAGGGAGGAAGACTCTTGTGAACAACACGGGAAAACTCTTTTCGGTCACCCGACAGGTCTCGGTGGACCTGGACGACGATCCTAACATTTCCTTTGTGGCCTAACTTCCATTCAGTACCCCAGAATTCGTCGCCTCCCGTATCTTGTCTATGTAAGATTATACAGCCATCAAGACGGTGAAACCTCTTTTGTTCATGGTGCCTTAACTTTTGATTTCTTACTATCTTTCTTATTACCGTCTCAGGTGGTGGCCGACGTCCACAACATGATGTGTTGGCGTGCTCTGCTCTTCAAACAGTTGGAGGCTGCGAGACTATGAGAGTGTATATTGCCCACAACATGGACGACAGTGAAGAACTCCACTCCAAGCTGAAATCGGTAGAGGGTGAGCTTGTTGTTGCTTGAAAAGTTGCTAATGAAGGAGTCGGTTGCTAATGAAGACAAAATAAGGGAAAGAGGCAACTGAAGTTGAGGCTCACCGGCTGAAGGAGGAAAGAAAGGCGATGGAGGCTAAGCATAAGAAGGCCGAGGAGGAAAACGAGCGACTGAAGCAGGAGATGGAAGAGCTTTGAGTGGGGTTTTCTGCTCAAAAGGTGGAGTTAGAGGGCGAGTACCAAAAACAAGTAGATGACATGTTGTTTTTCGACTACCGGTGTTTCATGAAGAAACATGACATCACCCAGGACTTCCCCAACTATCATTCTAATGATGAAAACGAAGCAACAGGTGGTCTTGCCCAAGAAGGTGGAGATGTTGCTAAAGTCAGCCCCTCTGGTGGGCAGACGTGACCTTTATCCTTCCTTTATATTTTTCTTTTCTTTTTTCTGGTCGAAGACGACCCAACCAGAATTTGTAATGAACATTCATATTTTCAATACAAATATACTCGTTTTTTTTATCTTCCTTTCATGTATATTTTACTTTTCATAAGCCAACCTCATTGATAATACTATTTTAGGTTGGATACATTCCAAAGGTGGAGCAGGGGTACACCGCCCAATGTTTAGAGATGGTATGCCCCTGAGTCTCCAGCCTTAGTCACAACATAGGGACCTTCCTAACTAACCTGAAGCTTTCTGACTCCTACTTCAGCCATGTTCTTAAAGACTTTTCTAAGAACTAAGGATCTTGTGTGAAAAGTACGTGGTCAGGCCTTTTTATTGTAATAGGCAACAACTCTTTGTTGATAGGAGGCCATCTAGATGGCCGTGTTCCCCCTCACCTCATCTGTCCAATCCAATTGCCTCTCAAGTTCTTGATTGTCATCTCTTTGACCTTGTACGACTGTTTTGGCGGTGGACATGCCTATCTCAGTTGGAATAACAACTTCCATTTCATAGGCAAAGGCAAAAGGAGTGGTCCCTGTAGACCATTTGGATGTTGTTCAATACGCCCACAAAACTTTGGGCAATTCATCTACCCATTTTCCTTTGGCTCCTTCCAGTTTTTTCTTTAATGCAGTCAACATGGTTTTGTTCGTTGCTTTCGTTTATCATTGCTCTGAGGATACTGGGTTGTGGAATATAGATTATTAATTTTTAGCTTCAAGTAGAAGGTTTTGAAGGCGATGCTATCAAATTACAGCCCGTTGTCCGCTATAATTGCTTGTGGGATCCTAAACCGGCAAATGATGTTTTTCTAGATGAACTTGGAGACATCCTTGTCTTTGATGCTAACAAAGGCTTATGCTTCTACCCACTTATTGAAGTAGTCAGTGGCTACGAGTTGGAACTTCTTTTGTGTTGCTGCCATGGGTAAGGGGCCAACTATGTCCATTCTTCTAGTGTGAATGACCAAGGGCTCGTGACTGGATTAAGAACTTCAAAAGGCATGTGGAGGATGGGAGCATACCTCTAACATCGGTCACACTTTCTAACATAATTTTCAGCATCTTGCTTCATGGCAGGTCAATAGTATTCTTGCGTGCGAGCGCAATGTGGCAAGGTACGCCCGCCTAGATGATTGCCACACACACCTTCATGGAGTTCAACTAGGACATACTGTGCTTCCAGATTGCTCAAACATTTTAGGTATGGCCCTCCAAAAGATCATTTATAAAGATCGTCTTTGATTAGGGTGAAATTGGCGGCCTATACGAGGATCTTGTGGGCATGTCTCTCGTCTCTTGGTAGTTCCCCAGTCTGGAGATATTTCACAATTTTGTGCATCCATCCCGGGTCCACCTCAGCAGTACTACATACTGGTATTGCCGCAACTGTGGATATGGCCTAGAGGTAGATGGAGAACATTACGACCACTCTTATAGGGAGAATAACAGTTATTCAGGCCAATGCGTCATCCTTTGAATTTTCTGTCCGGGGTACACGTCTAATTGTCCACTCAACTAACTTTCCCAAGCATTTTTCTACCAGGGTAAGATAATGAGTTGTGCGTTTATCTTTTGCTTCATACTTTTTCTGAATTTGCCCAACGATTAGCTGAGAATCGCTGCATATTTCCAACCTAATTACTGCTAAAGTTAGGGCAAGGTCCAGCCCGGCCAAGACCGTCTCATATTCAGCTTCATTATTAGAAGCAGGGAAGCCGAGTAGGATAACTTGCTCTAGCAGCTTCCCAGTTGGTGATTGTAAGATCAAGCCCGTCCCAGAACCAAATGCCTTGGATGCTTCGTCTACGTGAAGTATCCACCATTCTTCCCCAAGGGACTCATCCGGGTGAGATGGTTTTTAGGGGAGTTCAGCTATAAAGTTGGCCATGACTTGTCCTTTCAATGCTAATCTCGGCCTCAATTTGTCTGTAAAACGGGTTATAAAACACCTTAGTGCAACTAGATGGCCTGTGAGGTGCTGCAACTCTTTTTTTTCTACTCGGGGCAAGTGTTTCAAGGACTATTTTTATTTGATCTGGATCAACTTCGATTCCCCTTTGGATTACCATAAATCCTAGGAATTTACCCACACTGACACTAAAAGCGCATTTAGTTGGGTTAAGCCTCATGTTGTAACTCCACATTAGGCGAAATGTTTCTTCCAAGTGTAGGGTATGTTCGCTCCGAGTTCTACTTTTCACCACAATGTCGTTGATGTAAACCTCCATAGTCTGGCCAATTAAGGGTTTGAAGATATTTTTCATCAACCTCTGATAAGTAGCACTAGCATTCTTAAGTCCAAACGGCATAACTCTGTAGTAGTACAGCACGTGTGGTGTCATAAAGGTTGTTTTTTCCTCATCTGGTTGGAACATGGGGATCTGGTGGTACCCGGAGAAAAAGTCTATGAAGGAGAGCATTTCGTGCCCAGTAGTGGCGTCTACTATTTAGTCTATTTGGGGCAAAGGAAAACTATCCTTTGTGCAAACATCATTCAAGTTGGTGTAATCGACATAGACTCGCAATTTCCCACTCTTCTTTGGAATGACCACCACATTCGCCAACCAGTCCGGATATTCAACTTCCCTGATGAATATGGTCGTCAGCAATTTGTCAATCTCAACCTGGATGATCTTCTGCCTGTTTGGGTGGAAGCACCGAAGCTTTTGACGGATGGGTTGTGAAAAAGATATGATGTTGAGTCGGTGTGAGGCTACAGATGGATGGATTCCTGGCATGTCAGAGTGAATCCAGGCAAAGACGTCTTTGTTCTATTGAAGCACACTTTCAAGTAGATTCAATTCATCTGGCGCAAGGAGAGAGCTGGCATAGGTAACTTGGTCAATGTTGCATGAGAGACACAGTGGTTGGAGTGGGTCGACTGTAGGTGGATCCCTCTTCACCGGGTTCAATAATTGCTATTGCTCATATGCATTTGATGGTTCTAGGCATGACTCATTATTGGTCGGATGTCCAGATCCAAGTGCTACTTGATAGTCCAGATCCAAGTGCTACTTGATAGTACTAACACACAACCAACTTACTGCCAAAAAGGTCGATTTGTCCATCCTCGATGAGATAGCTCACCATCTAATGATATGTAGAAGGAATAACCTTCATGTTGTCAAGCCATGGGCATCCCATGATGGCGTTGAAATGGGATAAATCCTCTACCATGGAGAATTGCACATTTAGGGTGACCGGGCTAGCCTGGACGGTAATACAATGTCTCATTGAGAAGTTGTTATGGCTCCATTGAATCCAGATAGTACCTGCCCTAGGTTTTCTAGGGCAGATGGTGGGAGTCCCATTTGCCTGTAAGATGACATTTGTAAAAGGTCAGCCGAACTACCCAGATCAATCAAGACTCTTCTTACATCAAACCCGCTTATTCCCAAGGTCAGGACCAGGGCATCTTCGTGTGAATGTAATACCTTGTTAGCATTTATTGGGGAGGAAAGGTAATTGTGCCGTCAACGAGGCGCGTACTCCCTTTTGGCAAGTTATGTTGAATGAAGCTGATCCGTTCCTGTACGGAGACCATGCGGAGAAACCTTTGCCTTTTCTACTTGGAGCTGTATTTTTCGTCACCAAGGCCTTCGTAAATGTAGTTGAAAACAACTTTGGGAGTTGTTGAAGTTGTGGGGGCTTGGACAACCAAATCTCTAGTCGATTCCCTTTGTTCACCAGCCACACAAACGTATTGTTTCAGGTGCCCAACCCTGATTAGTATTTCCACTAGGTAGTGGAAACTTTTGCACTACTCAGTGGTATGGTCATGATCTTTGTGATAGGCACATGTACGGCTCCGATCTCGTTTAGTCAGATCTGTCTTGATCAGCTCTAGCCACCTTAAATCAAACAGATCGTGGATCATTGGGAAGAGTTTTTCGCATGAGATACTAAGGGGGGTCAGGCTAACTTGACTCGACTGTTGTTGGTCGTCCTGCCCCTTATTAGTCTACCTCAATTGGCTTAAGGGCTTCGAACTTCCTGCATGGTCATTTCTGGTAGAACAATTGGTGACCAGGACCTACTGAGTAGCCGCGTGGACGTTGTTTTCAAGCATAGAGTACTAGTTTGCTCATTTGAACAAGTTGCCTATTGTTGTTGGCGACTTTTTGGTAAGAGATTCGAAGAACGGTGTACCCAGACTGATGTTTCTCTTGAAGATCTGCAATATGACGTCCATGCTACAGGACTCCACTTGGAGCACAACTTGTCTGAACCATTTCATGAAGTCTCTAAGGTATTCATTCTCCTGCATATTGACTTTCTACAAGGTGCTTATGTTCTGCTTATAGCGAGCTGAACTTAGATAGTGTCCCATAAAGGCTTTCGATAGATCCCGAAAATTGTTCACGGAGTTCTTTAGAAGACGGTCTGGAAATACTTTGCATAATAGTGCATCATTCCTTATGTTTAGGTTCATGAGTTGCCTGTAGTGCATGATATGATCAAACAGATCACTTGTTCCGTTGTATGTCATAAATTTCGGTACTGTGAACCCTTTTGAGGGCTCATAGTTAATGATATGAGGGCCAAACAACGTGGAGAGAATGTCGTCCAATAGTCGGCTAACGAAGCCAGGTGGAGCCTGATCTGCTGGGGTCTCCACTTGCCACTATTTGGGTAGATAGGAGGGTCATTCTGACATTGCTGCGGCTGAGGGGCCCAAATGGGCCTCCAGAGTTTCCGCTATGTAAGGTTTTCCTCCTATGCCAAGTGACTGAGGCCCCAACTGGGCTTGCATTGCGTCTGACACATGTGACCTCCTATCGCACCTCCTTTTGTTGACACTCGAGTAAAGTCGAAGCTTTCGTCCAACTACACCTGGCGGGTTGGTGAAAGTTCATCTTCTGGTTGTATCTCATGACTGCCAAAGGGGGACCCTACGCTCCTGGAATACGCCTCATCATTCTGTTTTGAGGTTGTCGTTGGCCTTTTTATTGTCGGCTGTGAGATGGGCCTGATGACGATACTTGGGCATGCAACTCATCATTCTCTTCTTTAAGTCTCATTGTCTCACGAAGCAGAGGCTGTACCTATCGCTCACTTTCTCGCTGGCGTCTCTCCATGCTTTCACGCCAGTCAAAGTAGCCTTCGCTACCCATAACTGATGATCGACTTCTAGAGGGTGTTGACATCCTCAATCGTTCCCACAGACGGAGCCAATGTTGGTTTAGAGCCAATTGGAGTTAGATCCGTCTAAGTTAATAGAGGTTAGGCAACCTTCCTTCCTATGTTGTGCCTCTCAAAGCTTTTGCCCAGCAGTGTTAAGACTAGGTGAGCTTCCTACCTACACAAAAGGATGTATGGACATGTGGTTCGGGCACACCCCTCGAAGTTTAAGTCAGACAAAGATAGTTTAAAATCCTCAAGGAAGAGAGTGAATATGTCAGTCTATGCGCGTGTACCTTGTTTGTGCTTTTGGAAGGTTTTTATAGTGCTGAAGAGAATGCAACTATAGTACTAACTAAGCACTTTAACCTTTTCTATAATGATGATTGTCTTTCTTGTAGGTGGTAGGGCAATCATCACAGTTTTGGGCGGTTGGCATGTGTCGTCAGCTGATATGCCATGATGTTTGACCGTTCAACTGCCTGTCCCTTCAACCTGTTAATGGTTTGGGGTTATGTGTAGCAATTAATTGACATGAACTTGAGGGCTAAAAGAGATCCCATCATCCATTCTCATGTCAAATGTGAATGATTACGCATGCTAGTGGGTCTGGGAGCCTTGATCGAACAGTCCTGACTATTTGTGGAGTTTGGTCTCCTTATACTGCCTAGCCTTGTAGGAAAAAGGCTTCATTATGACGGATGTCAGATGGAACTGGTAGCAGTCTGAATGGAATGATACGGATGGATTGTGTGCCAGTGACAGCCGATCGAGGTGTCCAGATTGAAAAAGGAACACGTGGAGGGCTTCCCACATAACAGGACACGTGGAAGGGGGTCCCCACAATTTCCCATTGAAATTTGAAGAGTCACATGTCATAGTTTTTATACCACATGGCATAACAATGTAAAAAAACCCACTTCGAGGCAAGTAGCTTCACTAATAGCACAAAATGGCAAGTTAAATCATTTTCTACATATAAATTTTTTAAAGACAAACATATAGGTGAGAAAAAGAGGGTATGTAAAGGGACCAACTTTAAAACTTGTGTTCCCATGAACATGATAAGGAAACTTGTCTTCTTTTGTTCAAGGACTCAAGAATGCAAACCTTAGATTGATCCTTAAGTGTCATATGTCATGGAGAAGTATATAAAAAGGTGAGTCACACTTGAAGAAGGCAGTTCGTGTTAGCGTGAACATAAGCATTATGTTGGGTTGTTTTGAAATAAACATGAGTAAATCTCAAGTTCTTCAAGAAGACAAACCCCATGATTGAATGTTGACACAACATGTGGTAAGAAGTAACACTATATAATGATAAATCTATGATAAAATGGTGACTTTTTTCTAATCACAACATTTAAAAACCTTATTAATAAACTAAAAATTGATTCATAATTATAAATAAATAAATAATTAAAAGCTAAAACCTAAAATGAAGCCCTAAGTTCTTAGCAATGTAAGAAGGATGTAAAAAATAATTAGTTGCATTCTCCTAACTAGATGGTGTTATGTGGCAACACACCCACTAGGGGGAAAAATGGCCTTACCAAAATAAAACACATAAAAATAAAATATGTTTCTCATATGAAAACTCCTTGGTGAAGCTTACAAGCCCAAAAAAAAAAAAAAAAAAGACAAGTGAAGGGATTATTGGAAATTTATATTCTAGGTAATATGATCTCAACTTAATTCATTCTCAATACACAAAGCCCATATTCTAAAGAATATGAACCTTAACAATTTGTTGTCTAATGAACACAAATAATTTATGTGACTTCTCTTAAGAATGAATAACATCATTTATTCAACATATGACATGTGGCACTGAAAGATCATGTAAATATTTGGTTACAATAGAAGAATTGTCTCCTTTTTGGAGACACAATTGTTAAGGCCTCGCGTCCCTAATGATCCACGTAGTTTCCAAATGGATGGATGCACGATCTCAACCAATATAGATTCCTGGTTCAGCTGTTCCTGCAAAAGGCGTCCGAACAGGGTGTCCGGACACACCCTCCGATGGTTTTGTCAGCCATGGTTAGAGAGAATAATCAATTGGCAAAGTTGGCCTTTTTCTAGGTATAGCAAGCTTACCTTCCTCTTTGTGCGAAGGTTTATATATATAGCATCAGAAGTTCTCTCTCCTCCATAAATGATGGAAGGCTTTTTGGTTTACCATGATGCCACTAGGTGGTGGCAGGGACATCCTCACCCTACGGGCGGCTATTAGAGATCGTGGGAGGCACCGTGACTGTCAGAGATCGTGGGAAGTGACTTGCCGTCACTTCTGTCTTTTCACTCTGCAGGTGTCGAAATGTGAATTGTGACAGGATGTTAGAATGACGTAGTGAGACATGCTTAGTTTGGTCGATGATCCGGACAAACATATCCGAATAGAATATGAAAGGTCGCCGGATGAGAAATGGCGGCGGTCCGGATGTGATGCTTTGCGAGTCCCGTGTGCTTCTATTTCAGGGAGTTCGGATAGGAGAAGCGCGCCACGTGTCCTCTTGGGGGAATCCGGATGTAACTGATCCGGATAGAACTGTGTGTTATGTGTCGTCAGGGGGAGAGGTCCCTACAATGCTGTAGACCCTCAATTTTGTCCCTTTAACACATGTCTTTAAGTTCATTTTCAGTGCTCCACAGTAGTTCCTTGGTGGCCTAGTACTACTCACCACTTACCTTTTTCTGAGTCACCTTGGAGACTTTGGTTAAGGGATTATTTGATCCCTTATTGTGACCCTTGGCAGCCCTAACTTAGACTTAGGCTTTTCTTGTTTTTTTTTTTAGGGTAGCTTTTAGATACACTTGGCCCATTAGGCACCACCTTAGGCTCACTTAGACACCTTAGGCTTATTTAGGCACACCCTGACCCACCTGGGCTTACCCGAGCTTACCTAAGTCACATTTTAGATAATTTTTTTTGCATGACTTGTATGGCTTGCATGTGCTTGATTTTGTTTTTGTTTTTATTTTTATTTTTATTTTTTTGTCTTTTCCCCTATTTATTAGTTTTATTTATTTATTTTAGAAAATTGCATGAGTTTAATAATCATATTCATTTAGTTTTTATTTATCCATTTATTAATTTATTTTGATAGAGAATTGCTTGAGTTGATAATTCATTTTAGTCATGCAGGTGATCTATATTTTTAATTTCATTTAAAATTACATATTTTGGATTTTTAATTCTTAGTTACATGTTTTTATTTTATTTTATTATTTTAACCCTTAGTTTCCTTTTATTTGTATTTTTATTTTTTCTTTTATTTATTTATTTATTTATTTTATTATTTGTTTTGCATGGGATTATTCTTGCTCTATATCGAGGGAGGAGGATATTCATACCATTTTTGGGCTCAAAAGATTAATCAGGGCTGATATTGAAAGAGAGAGGAATTCAGAAAAGGAAATAAAAGTCAACTCACATGAAAAAAAGGAAGGGAGAAGCATGATGAAGGAAGGGGAGGAGATTTTTTTCTGATCACCGGATTGAGGAAGGGAGTGGGCTGTTGTTCCTTCCATTATCGTGGCCGGAGAGAGGAGTTGAATGGGGAATTGGTGAAACCCCTACATAAGAAAATCTTTTCAAAAATTATTTTTGTTGCCACTTTTGTCACTTGTTGAAATTATGTCTATTTTTTTAGGAATTGTATAAAAGATGAGTGTGATAATTAGTGTTTTCATATACTTTGATAATTTCTACTATGCTAATTAGATAATGAGCATGCTGGGATCTCTATATTTTATTATTTATTATCTAACCCTTCATGTCTCATGGAAGCGCATTGTAAGTTATCTATGTTATCCAGGTACGTCCCCTATCACCTACTTTCTAAATCTTGTAAACAATCATGTCACTGTGAAATATGCATATGTTTGATAATCCTTAGGTGCTTAGATGTATGCTAGATTCGCTATGATTAAATACATGTTGTGTGCTATACTTCTATACTAACTTTGATGTCTTGTGATAACACTTAAGAAGTAGTCCAGGTACGTACCCTAAATCTTCTTCATGATTATGATTGGTTTTACTGCTAAGCATGCTATTTTTCGAAATCACCTAGCCTACTTAGGTATCCATAATTAACCGATTAATTGCCACATTCCCCTTAACTTAGTTAGTAGAGACCTTTATAGGGCTTAGAGGGGTGCTACCTTTTAAAGGTACCTTCCCAATAGGTAACCTGATCCCGGACCTAGACTCGGGTTTTCCAAAGACACGTTTTTCCAAAAATTATGGAGTCACATTTTAGGGTTTTTCTTTCTTGTTTTATTTTCCCTTTAAAATAAAAATAAAATAAGTGGCGACTCCGACTTTTCCAAAAATTATTTTTCATAAATAAAAAGGGAGTCTCGTCGATCGAGTGGGGGCGCACGTGAAAAATGCGGGTCCACAAATTGGCGACTCCATTGGGGATCTTGAGGATCAAGCTTGAACACTATTTAAGGAAAATATGGCGTTTAATTGGTCGATTAGTGGGTACCTCTTTTTAGGCAAGGTGATTTGACTTGCTTGCTTGTTTGGTTTGCTATCTTAACATGTTTGATTGCCTTGGATGATCACTTGATTGTTTTGCTCACTTAGCATGATTCACTCTCACATATATTAGATAGGACTTTGTTTGTTTGATATTTATTTGATTCGCATGACTGTTTGATGCAATCACTGAACTGTTTGTTCACTTTAGCATGATTCACTCTCACATATGCTAGATAGGACTTTGATTGTTTGATATTTATTTGCTTCGCATGACTGCTTGTTGCATGACAAACCTTTCTCTTGCATGTTCGTATGATTGCTTGTCTTTGTTTACTATCTCACTTTAGGTCTTAGGTTTTTCGGATGCACCCACATCCTTCATTGTGCACTGTAGATTATCCTTGAGTGTTGAGAGATGGGAGAGCCTTCACCATTAAGAAACCCCCTGGGAACGCGAGGAAGTGCATGTGTGGAGGTGATGACCACCTTGCATGGAAGCACCCCGTCTCCTTGGAGGCGTGCAGAGGGTTGCGTACCGCCGGAGGGTATGATCGCTTCTGCTAGGGATCCTTTAACCCACCCATTTTATCTTATAGAGCCGCCTTAACCTTGTAGGTTAGCCTAGACCCAATTAAGATTTCATTCCTACACGTGGGTGCATCTGTGGACCTTCAGAGCTGCCTTGGTCACGATTGGATTTGGTTATCCCTTCCTTAGTCTCATTTTGGTGTAATCAGGGGAGGGTATCAGTTTGAGTATATTTGGGCTTTGTTTCTACGCACTTGATTCATACAGAATCACTTTTGTACCGCACCTTATCCAGTATTTCCATATTTGTAGGAGAGTTTATCGTGACCAGTCTGGGTTCGCCTTCGTGGATTAGAGTTGGAGGCAGATTGACCAGAGCATCAGACCAGTTAGACCAGAGATCAGATCAGGGGGATATGGATTCTCAGATAGTTACCGTTGACCAGTTTGCTGCGGCCATGGCTTCGATCCAGGAGGCTATAGCTAGCCTTGGCCAGAGGATAGATGGGCAGCAAGCCCAACAGGTCCCAGTTCAGGAGGATATCCAGTTTGATACCACAGTACCACCACCACCTTCGCACAGTCAGCCAGCACCATAGACTATACCTTTTACTCTGCATAGTCAGACTGAGGTTGCACCACCTCCTGCCATAGTGCCTACTCCGATTTCAGAGGACCCACATGCTCGTATGGATAGACTCGAGCAGAGGATGAGACAGATGAGGGTTTCAGATGGAGCTGTCAGTTGGGATGATTTTGATGGAGCACCGGTAGCCAGTTTACCAACCCAGTTCAGGATGCCAGAGATTGAGAGGTATACGGGTATAGGTTGCCCTAAGATTCATTTGAGGTTATACAGTAGTATGATGAGGGCCCACGGGTTGGATGAGGCCCACTTGATTATGCTTTTTCCCATGTCCTTGAGTGGTGCAGCACAGCGTTGGTTTACTTCTTTAGACGCTTCACGTCGCAGGACTTGGGATGACTTGGCCCAAGAGTTTTTGAGACAGTTTGCTTTCAATGTTGTCATTGATGTTTTGAGGAAAGAGTTTGAGGCTTTGAGACAGAGGTCGGAGGAGTCAGTCACTTCATTTATCTCCCGATGGAGGGAGAAGATTGCCCAGATTGTTGATCGTCCTTTGGAGAAGGACCAGATTAGTATGATTCTGAGGAGCTTACAGCCTAGATTTGCCAGACATTTGATGGGATTTCCTCACACGGATTTTGGATCCTTGGTACAGGCCCTGTACGGTATAGAGGAGGGCATTGCTAGAGGATTGTGGCCCGAGTCTTCCCCTTCTGATCCAAAGGGGAAGAAGCTCATAGGAGGACAGAGACCAGGAGATGTGGGTACTATCAGTTCAGCAGGATCGAGATCTCCCAAGCGCTATCAGACATTTGGGCGGACTTCAGGAGCCTATTACCCACAGCGTTATGTTCAGTATAGACCGCCCAGACCCATGGCTCCTACATACCTACACCAGACCCCAAAGCCTGTTTTTACTGCACAGGTCTCTGAGAGGCCTCCTACTTTATACCCTCGGCCCCGAGCCCCACAGACTACTATTCCTCTTGTACAGAGGCCGATGAGACAGTTCTCCCATTTAGGTATGCCTTTGAGTCGAGCTTTCCAAAAGCTCGTGGATGGTGGTTTGTTGACTCAGTTGGCACCTAGGCCTGTACCTCAACCCGTGCCACCGCGCTTCAGGATGGATCTGCATTGTTCCTACCATTAGGGTCCAGGGCATGACACGGACCATTGCACTGCTTTGAGACATGCTATACAAGACTTGATAGATCAGGGTCTGGTTAACTTGGGGCAGCCAAGTGTAACCACGAACCCTTTACCGGCTCACTCTACGCATGCAGTACCACCACCCCCGGGCGGCATACATCACATAGATTTTGTAGAGGATGACAGCATACACATGATGAGTTGGGATGATGGATTACCAGAGCCGATTGTTTTGGATGATAGTTATGAGGTTGCCACAGTGGGTTCTCAGACTTCTACTCCGTTCAGTTTGATTTCAGATTGGATACCATTCGAGTTGACTCCTACTGCACCGTTGGCTATAACACGTCAGGGCCTGCCAGTCCCATTTATCCTACGACCATATGATGATGATTTTGAGGGGAGAGATGTACAGATTGTGACCCGTAGTGGGAGAGTAGCTCAACCCCCACCTCTAGTAGCTAGGCCATTTGATAGCACAACTTCTCATGAGGAGGTCAGGAGAGAGGATGACGAGATACTGAGGCAGTTACAGAGTACACAGGCCCGCATATCTATTTGGAGTTTGCTAGCATCTTCTAGTATTCATAGAGATGCATTGATTCGGGCTTTGAGCCAGATCCGCGTGGAGTCCACCACTACCCCGAAGGGGTTGATTCATATGATGACGGCCGACAGGGCCACATGTATTGTGTTTTCAGATGATGACTTGCCACCAGAGGGTTCAAACCATACACGTCCTCTATGTATTACGGTTGGTTGTTCAGGCCACAAAGTTCCATATGTCCTATTGGACAATGGCTCGGCCTTGAACGTTTGCCCATTGGCTACTGCTATTGCCCTTGGTTATGCACCTTCAGACTTCGGTCCCTCTACACAGACAGTCAGAGCATATGATAGTACTAAGAGGGAGGTCATGGGTACTTTGATGATAGAGTTGTTGATTGGTCCGGCTACATTTCCCATCCTATTCCAGGTTTTGAGGATTCCCACGTCCTTTAACCTGCTTCTAGGTCGACCATGGATTCACAGGGCCGGGGCTATTCCATCTTCCCTTCATCAGAAGGTGAAGTTTATACATGACGGGCAGGTCATCACGGTACAGTCTCCTAGAGATATGTTTGCCTCATCCGAGCCAGTGCTTCAGATCAGTCACAGTGAGGACGACCTACTTCTGACTGGGTTTACTTTTGATGAGATACAGACTCTCGAGATTGAGGATTTTTGTAGAGACTTTGTGGCTATGTCATTTGATCAACACAATAACACAGTGGTCCTTGATATGATGAGGGGCATGACCTTTCTACCTGGCATGGGATTAGGACGACGTCAGCAGGGACCGAGCGAGTTCATAGCTGCCATTGACCATGATACGACATTTGGACTTGGATTCATCCCTACTGAGGCCGATTACCGTCACATGGCGCGGCTGCGCAAGGAGAGGGTGAGAGCCCGTTTATCCCACACACCATTTGATTATCCTATCCGACCCTATAGGATGAGTCTGGTTGACTACTTTGTCAGAGGATCAGAGACTCGACCTCGTCTAGAGGAGATTGATAGTGTGGTTCATACAGATAGAGAGACCGATCTTCAGCATCTATTTCACCAGCTACAGTTGAGCGATGGGGCTCCCGACTTTCCTTTCCCTTTGACGATTACTCCCACGTCTCCAGATCGAGCTAGCATGTTGTCTCTATGCTTTCCAGAGGAGATCACTGGTGATGGGGTGATGGTTGATTCTACTGAGATGATTGATGGAGTTATTTCCCATGATGAGTACCGAGATGAGATGGACATGATGACCATGAGCCAGATTACCAGCATTGTTCAACTTCAGCCTGTTTCAGCATTTGATATGTTTGGGGTGTCTACCATTGAGGTTTTTGAGGGGACTCAGACTCTTCCTATTCCAGAGCTTCCAGAGGATGATAGTAGCTTGTTTGAGGGCATTTTTAGCCCAGTTGAGGGAGCGTCCGACCTTGTGGACCCACATCTTTCTTTTGATGTTTTATCGGGATTTGTCTCCCGCTCTGACGATGTTTCTGTTGCTTCATTTATGGATTTGAGTATTTTTTAGTATTCGCCTGCCTCTTGTGATAGTACCTCTATATTTGCACCCCACTCACCCACTTCACAGATATTTGATATAGATGATGAGATTGCACAGCCCGATCCCGATAGGGACTCTTTTGATCATGACTCCAATCCCTTAGATGAGAGAGTTTCACCTGCTACAGAGGACGTTGAGACTGTTGATTTTGGCACAGAGGATCAGCCTAGAGAGCTGAAGATTGGTTCATCCCTATCTACAGATGAGAGAGATAGACTTATTCATTTACTCAGTTCATACTTGGATGTTTTTGCATGGTCTTATGAGGACATGCTTGGTCTTGATCCCTCTATAGTTCAACACCACTTGCCTATCCTACCACATGCCAGACCAGTTAAGCAGAAATTGAGACGATTACATCCACGTTGGAGTCTGCAGGTGAAAGAGGAGATTCAGAAACAACTTAGTGTTGGATTCATATCAGTGGTTGAGTATCCAGAGTGGTTGGCTAATGTCGTCCCAGTACCCAAAAAGGATGGCAAAGTTAGAGTTTGTGTGGACTTCAGAGATCTTAATAAAGCCAGCCCTAAAGACGACTTCCCTCTCCCACATACTGATTTGTTAGTTGATAGCACTACAGGCCATTCGATGTTGTCTTTCATGGATGGGTTTTCAGGGTATAATCAGATTTTGATGGCTCCAGAGGATATGGAGAAGACAACCTTTATTACTGAGTGGGGTACCTACTATTACAAGGTTATGCCATTCGGGTTGAAGAACGCAGGAGCCACTTATCAGAGGGCCGCTACTACTTTGTTTCATGACATGATGCATAGGGACGTTGAAGTTTATGTGGATGATATGATTGTGAAATCCCAAGGCAGAGCAGATCACGTAGTGGCTTTAGAGAGATTCTTTGAGAGGATCCGGAAGTTTAGATTGAGGTTGAATCCCAAGAAGTGCACCTTTGGAGTGACTTCTGGGAAGTTATTAGGACATATGGTCAGTGAGCGGGGCATAGAGGTCGACCCAGATAAAATCAAAGCCATACTTGACATGCCTGCACCAAAGACTGAGAAAGAGGTTAGAGGTTTTCTGGGCAGATTACAGTACATTAGTCGGTTCATAGCCAGATTGACAGACGTATGTGAGCCCATATTTCGTCTTTTAAGGAAGAACCAGCCAACAGTTTGGAATGATGATTGTCAACTTGCATTTGAGAAGATCAAGGGGTATTTGCTTTCTCCTCCTGTATTAGTGCCTCCTACGTCAGGACGTCCACTTCTTCTATATTTGTCAGTTTCAGACATGGCCTTGGGATGTATGTTAGCTCAGATTGATGACTCAGGGAAGGAACGGGCTATTTACTACTTGAGTAAGAGGATGCTGGAGTATGAGATGAGATATGTTATGATTGAGCGCCTTTGCTTAGCACTAGTTTGGGCTACCAGGAGATTGAGGCATTACATGACAGAGTATTCAGTGCATTTGATATCCCGCCTAGACTCGTTGAGATACTTGTTTGATAGACCTGCATTGACTGGTAGATTGATGAGATGGCTCGTACTTTTGACAGAGTTCGATATTCAGTATGTTTCTCAGAAGTCTATTAAGGGAAGTATTGTCGCCGATCACTGAGCCTCACTACCGACATCTGAGGATAGACCAGTTGATGATGATTTTCCAGATGAGGAGTTTGTTGCTATGACCAGCTTATCAGGATGGTGCATGTACTTCGATGGTGCAGCCAATCAGTCAGGGTATGGGATAGGTGTTCTATTGGTATCCCCTCAGGGTGATCATATTCCGAGGTCCGTTCGTTTGGCATTCTCTGATCGACATCCTGCCACGAATAACATAGTTGAGTATGAGGCTTGTATCCTTGGTTTAGAGACTGCATTGGAGCTTGACATTAGACAGATGGAGGTATTTGGTGACTCCAATCTGGTACTTAGACAGATTCAGGGGGATTGGAAGACTAGGGATGTGAAGCTTAGGCCATATCACGCCTATTTGGAGTTGCTGGTTGCGAGATTTGATGACTTGAGATATGTTCATCTACCTAGAGCGTAGAATCGGTTTGCCGACGCCTTAGCTACCCTAACTTCTTCTGTGGACATTCCGATTGATGTAGTTATTCGTCCGTTGATGATTGAGTTGAGGTCTGCACCTGCCTACTGTTGTTTGATTGGAGAAACAGAGGTCCAGGATGAACTACCTTGGTATCATGACATTTATCAGTTTCTTAGATCTGGCACATACCCTGAGGTAGCCACTGCCAAGGATAGGAGAGCACTAAGGAATTTGGCCACTAGATTTGTCATTTGTGGAGATACCTTGTACAGACGATCAGCTGATGGTATGCTTCTGTTGTGTTTAGATCGAGCCTCTGCAGATCGAGTGATGAGAGAGGTTCATTCAGGAGTTTGTGGTCCGCATATGGGAGGACACATGCTAGCCCGTAAGATTATGAGGACGGGCTATTTCTGGTTGACTATGGAGACAGATTGTTGTCAGTTTGTCCAGAAATGCCCAGAGTGTCAGATTCATGGTGATCTCATTCATGCACCGCCATCAGAGTTACACGCTTTGACCTCGCCATGGCCATTTTCAGTATGGGGTATTGATATTATTGGGAAGGTTTCGCCAAAATCTTCCAGTGGTCATGAGTTCATCCTAGTTGCCATAGATTATTTCACCAAGTGGGTGGAAGCCGCATCATATGCGAGATTGACATCTGCTAGGGTTGCCAGTTTTATCAGATCACACATCATTTGTCGCTATGGGGTTTCTCATGAGTTGATTTCCGACAGAGGGGTGCACTTCCGAGCTGAGGTAGATACTTTGTTGCAGAAGTATGCCATCCGACACCATAGATCTTCAGCATATAGGCCACAGACCAACGGGGCAGTAGAGGTTGCAAACAAGAATATTAAGAGGATTTTGAGGAAAATGGTTGAGACTTCTCGAGATTGGTCAGAGAAGCTTCCTTTTGCGTTGTGGGCATATCATAGATCTTTTCGTACTTCTACAGGAGCTACACCTTACTCTCTAGTATATGGTATGGAGGCTGTTTTGCCAGTCGAGACAGAGATGGGCTCATTGAGAGTAGCCCTTGAGCAGCAGATTTCTGAGACAGAGTGAGCTCAAGCTCGATTTGATCAGCTTAACCTTTTAGATGAGAGGAGATTGAGAGCGGCAGATCATGTTCAGGCCTATCAGAGAAAGATGGCTCGTGCCTTCAAGAAACGAGTTAAGCCTAGACCATTGCAAAAAGGGGACTTAGTTTTGAGGATTCTCAGAGGTTTGATTGGAGACCCTAGAGGAAAGTTTAGACCTAGTTGGAGTGGGCCTTATGTTATTCGAGAGTTGACTCCAGAAGGGGCTGCATGGTTGACAGACTTAGATGGAAACCAATTTTCAGAGCCTACCAACGTGGATCAGTTAAAGAAGTATTATGTTTGAGACCGTGGTCGCAAGATGGGTGGCCATCATTTCGGTTAGCCTTTCACCTTATCTCCTTTATCAATATATTAAACCGTTGCTAGCCCATTGAGCCTCACACGGTATGTTATAGCCTTATTTCTTTCTTATAGCCTTAATTACCATTTCTACACCCGGGTTGGGACCCTTTGATGTATATGCATGCTTTGCTAGGAAAGTCTCATGAGCTTTAGACTTATAGGTCTATCTTCTCATTCTTGTTATCATCCCCTTATCGCCTCATTTGTTCTATTTTATTATCATCACATTTTCATTGGCTCTCTTGCGTTTATTATTATTTGCTTCATCTTATCTATTCTCTTCCTTGGGTTGATGATTCTTCACATCTTAGTGCAAAGAGGGCAGTCATATCACTCTATTCATTCCATCATTTGACATTGATTCGGAGATCTTAGTTTGAGAGGTTGTCTCATGGGATGGGGTTCATGTATTCACTAGTGATTTGAGAGAGTTTGTTCATTCCTTATATTTTTCCCATTGGAGTTTGATTTATTGATGATTAGAGCATGCGCAAAAAAAAAAAAAAAAAAAAAGCGCAATAATATGCTCATGTATGGTATCTCGTTCCATTGGCCATTTATGCCACCTTTTGAGGTTCATTTATTGGGTATATTTTTCATTGTGGGTTTTTGTGAGTTTTTATGAGTTTTTCACTCCTTGAGCCGCTCTTGTTACGCATTTGGAGTGTCGAGGGTTCATGTGAGAGTTCTATGGTATCCTATGCTTCTTGGACCATGGTTGATATGTATTAGGTATGAGAGATGAGCGACCTTTTACTAGGGTCTCCGGATCATTGTCTTACCCACCATTCCATCATTGGTGATATGACTTTCCTTTATTGTACTAACATGGGTTGATCATCACTCGTTCCACTTTCTCATTGCTTCCTTTTGTATCCCATTACCTCTTTCTAGATCTTTGTTCCATCTTTTATCCATTCCCTACATGTTGATACCCATTACTGATTTGATACCTTTTTCACATCATTCACATATTTCATTGATGGTTTGACTACTCATCTTTCTCTCATTTCGCCATCGACATTTCCTTTGGTTACCTCTAGGTCCATGGCTCATGAGATTTTTTCTATGCATTACATCTTATACACAAGGGTATAGGTTTGATCATTGGGTATTTGAGCCTAGTTTCCTTTCATTTCTTTCACCCTATCACCTTGGCCTACGTTACGTCCCGTGTCTTAAGACCACCCTGAGGCCATGAGATCAGACGTTATCTTTGACAGTCTTCACTTGGACAGGTTTTTGGTAGATTGGTTGAAGCATGGTCGTTACCATGTTCTCTTTTATGGAAGATACTTTTGGAAGCATTTGGTCTCTCTCTTGCTTGGCATATTGATGTTTGATGGATTTTTTTGGGTTTGGAGACAGTTCATTGAGGATATTGGATTCATCCCTTGGTTGTGCATTAGATATCCATACCGGGGCATATTCCCCTTTCTTTTGGTTGAGATGAGCCCCTAGTGGAGCACTTTCTTTGAGTCTGGGTATTTTCACCGATCAGGGATCCCTAGTGAGGGATGTTGAGACTATATCAGTTCTAGTGGAGCATCGTTGAGCCCCTAGTGGTTCCATTCGTGGAGTACTTCTGAGATAGACTAGTGGATTATTACTGAGTTGGAGGCAGTTTTCAGTGCAGTGTACAGATCAGGCATACTGGGGCATATTTCCCCCATTTTGAGGTTACCAGATTCCTATCAGATTCAATCATGGATTCATCAGAGACGTGTTTCTACTTTTGAGATTACCACGTTCCTCATCATTTTGGCTATTCATTTGAGATTAGATTTAGAGTGTCTCCCTTGAGGCATTGGTCGATACATCATTCTAACTTCTTAGCGAATTATTGTTGAGCTGAGGACAGTTGATTGATGATGTTGGATTCATCCTTTTGATTGTGCGTTAGATATTCACACTGGGGCATATTCCCCCCTTCCTCTGAGATTCTTATCTGTTATCGTATACGGTACAAGGATGGATGATCATTGTTTGTTGTTCGCCTTACGACTTTGACATCAGATCTTATACTGGGGCATATTTCCCCCATGTTCTTTGAGTATCCTTGAGATTGAGACAGTGGCCAGTTTGGTTTTAGATTGAGTACTAGCCCAGGGCTTCCGACGATCGACTATATCAGGGCCTCCCTACATGGATTTGTTGAGATAGAGATGGATCGCATCAGGTTTCACCCGAGGAGCGCGGGTGGATCCTTTAGCCAGATGTTCATGAGATAGATTTGTTTCCGCCATTGTTACCTTGCATATTGAGTTATCCGGATGAGCACCATTTTGTGCACTTTGAGATTTGCTTTTAGATGAGCCACGATATACATGCTTTGAGATTTACCTTTTGAGATTCATCGACAAAGCAGCTTTTCAGACATAGAGGGTTTCTTCAGTTTAGACTTTACAGAGGTTTGTCACGATGCGTCAGTTTCTGACCCATTGATTCTAGCAGATGATTGGTTTACTGGTTGTTTCAGCAGTGTGAGCACCCTGGATACTGGGGCATATTTCCCTTCTTGGTTTCAGTAGTCCGACCCTTGACATTTCGAGTATATGGCTCTGAGCCAATTTATTTCATGTCCACTTTCGAGTTGGTCTTCTCTATTATTCCCTTCTAGGCCCTGAGCCTCATAGCCATGAGCTATCCATTCCTTCTAGACCCTGAGTCTTATAGCCCTGAGCTGTCCTTTTTCCCTTAGGCCCTGAGCCCACTAGCCTTGAGCTATCATTTCCTATAGACCCGGAGTCTTTCCAGCTCTTAGCTGAGCTTTCATCATTTGGTCGCCCATGAGTGGTTTGACCTGGAGTTTGCGTATCGCATTCTCCTTCTAGCCGATCAGTCATAGAGCCCGGAGCTCATAGCCCTGAGCTATTCACCGACCCAGAGTCATTTTTCATCTTGATCTAGAGTCATTCATAGCACCCTGAGCCCTGAGCTCACAACCCGGAGTCATTTACATCATTCACATCCCTGAGATGTTTCGTTTTCATCATTTTAGCCACTTGTGAGTGGCCTTGACCCGGCACCATGAGCCGGAAAGTATCCTGATCGGCTATCCATTTAGAGCCCAGAGCTCTCGACCTAGAGTCATTTTCCATTTATGACCCAGAGTCATTTCTTTTCCATTTAGAGCCCAGAGCTCTCGACCCAGAGTCGATTTTTGATTACTACTCAAAAAGTGCTATTTGATAGCTTGTAATTAATCCTTTTAAATACTTTTGAGTAGTAGTTAGTGCCTTTTAACCCAATTAGCATGTTAAGGCCCCTTTCAATCAATTCTAATCAAATTGTGTAAGTTTTGGTGTTTTTGTTAGTAAATTGATCACCAAAGCATTATGAGATTGAGGAGAGTTTTATGGAATCCTTGGCAAGCAATGGGAAGCTCAAATTCATGAAGAACCAAGATTTGGAGCTCCATAGCCCTTTGCTAAAGTCGTTCAAAGTATGCAAGGAGAGAAGCAAAGAGGAAAAAACAGAGTGAAGAAAACAGAGGAAGCATTCTTGATGACAGTCATTGCAGCCACTTTTGGAGCACTTCCTGGAGTCCAAATTATGCATACAATATGTCATTTGAAAGCTTAGGAAGTCAACAATCCAATGCTTCAAACCGTGTGCAATTTGGAGTTGAAATGAGGAAGTTACAGCCTTTTAAAGACAACTGCTCCAAGCTGAAGGAAGGCTTCAGAAAAGTGCTGCGAAATCACCATTTTGTTGCGGAATGGTTTCGCAGCCTTTTTGCACAGTGCTATGGAGTTTCCCCTGAAGCTTCACGCCGCGATGGAAGCCAAACACCTCAAGTTGGAAGTCCACTTTGCAAAGGTGTTGAAGCAGCTGGTTGCTATGAAGAAATTTCGCAGCTCTTCTTGTGCATCTGCAAAATCTCGCAGACCTCATTTTCACCTGCGAAACGGTCCTGAAGCTTCCCGATAGCTGTGCACCGACTCTTTTAGATCTTTTCTTCTGATATTTTTGTGTCTAAATTTCCATTTTCTCCTTGTATTCAGCCACTCATGTAATTCCTTAGGTAGGAAGTATGCAAGGAAGGGTAAATTACCTTCCTATATAAACTCTCAGGAGGACTCTCGGGAGGATGCTGGGGTGTTGGATCCTTTGTACAGTTTTGGGAAGAAAGAAAAATACAGAGCACTTGCTCTGTTTTTCCTATATATTCTTGTCTTCTCTTTCATATTCTTTTTCTTGCTAGCCAAACATTCTCTGAGATGTTTTCTCAGAGGATGAGAGGCTAGACTCTTTGTCTCTTGGAGCTAAGGTAACCGGGTAAGTTTCCACATGCATAAATTGGAAGTTTTGTTGTTTTAGTGTTTAATGAAGAGAAAGTGTGCCTGTTGATGGTTTTTATCTTTTTAGTTAACTTAAAACTCCTTTAAATCACCTGGGCCAACACTTGGTAAGGCAAGTGATCTCCATCCATGGAGATTCACTAGTTTACCCCTTGCGAGCCTTTGGGAGGTGACTTGAAGGTAGGATTTTCTAGAATTGCCAACACTTGGTAAGCTTTTGGACTCCAAGGAGACATCCATTAGTTATCTCTTGCGAGCTTTTGACGGGTAATCCAAGGTTAAAGATCACCTTGAATGGCAAGTGCTAGGTGAGAGGTATGAGCCATTGCAAGGTGCATCAGTGAGAGGGATTTAGTGTTTGAACCCATTAATGGGAAGCATTTGTGCAGCACCTGTTAGAGAATTGACTTTATGTTAATTCTCTAATATGAGGAAAAGAAACAAGTGACCGGAACTCTCCTTTTTGTATGATGAATCTGAGCCTAGTGATCTGAAACTCCAAGAAACACTTTTCTTTGTAAGTAAAATCAGCTATTGTTTTTGGTTAGCTTAAAACCTTTCCTTTTTCATTCAAGCATCTTTATGTTTTCTTTCAAAGCTAACCTTGAAATGAAAAGGCACCAATTCATCTTTGAAATAATATCATTTGTGAAGTGAAAACCCATCCCAGTGAACGATCCTAGAGCCACTATGCTATAGTAGCTTTGTCTTTGCTACCCTAGTATATGGTGTAATAGGTTATAAATTTTGTTGATTAATCCCTCAATCAAGGAGCACCAGTTGGACACTAATCAGCTGAGACACCAATTAGGCATGAATCAAATGGCGCCGTTGCCGGGGATGGTGCCACTTTGCAGTGATATGATCTTTTGAGAACACTTGTGATCTTCATCACAAGTTTGGTGACTTTTCTTTTCTTTTTACTAACTCTTTTTAATTGTTCTTTTTCTTTATTTATGTTTTAGTTAACCTTTCAGCTAGTTTTAGTTAGTCTTAAGTTTTTGAATTGTTTTTCTTTTGTGTTCTCTATTCTTAATTCACAAATTGCTAGTTGTGCATGCCATATTGAATACGAGATAACAGAGGAAGCCATGAACTTCATCAGTTATGTGGCTGAATTTTCAAGAGAATGGGGTGAACCAAATGCTAGAGATATGGGAAGAAT
The DNA here is from genome assembly GCF_004353265.1 of Vitis riparia. Taxonomy (NCBI): domain Eukaryota; kingdom Viridiplantae; phylum Streptophyta; class Magnoliopsida; order Vitales; family Vitaceae; genus Vitis; species Vitis riparia. The sequence continues at coordinate 10,023,353 of NC_048436.1, forward strand.
GATGTCTCAACCTAAAGCTAAGGGTGAGATGTATATTTTGAATGATGGCATGGACATGAAGGCAGAGATTGCAGCTATGGAAAGGAGATTGGATGAGCTAGAAATGAAGAACATGCAAGAAGTGCAAGCCATCTCTCAGACACCATTGCTACCTATGCCTTGTTCCATTTGTCGATCATATGAGCACTTGGTGGAAGAGTGTCCTATCATTCCAACAGAGAGGGAAATGTTTGGTGATTGCAACACCTACAATTCCAATTGGAGGGACCATCCAACATTCTCTTGGAAACCACAGCCACCTCAGTACCAGCAACCTGCTCAAGCACCACAGCAAGCCTCAAACCTTGACCAAGCTATGATGAATCTTAACAAGGTCATGGAAGACTTTGTTGAAGCTAACAAATCCATCAATGCTCAGCTCAGTCAAAGAAATGACTGTGTAGAGAAAAAGATGGATGAAGTGCAAAATTATCTATCTCAGAAGATAGATAATCTCCAAGATTCAATCTCAAGGTTTGTCAACCTCAACACAGTGCAAGAGAAAGAAAACTCTCCTTCTCAACCTTATCAAAATTCCATGAGTATCCATGAAATGGAGGCTAAGGAGGGAGAATCTTCACAAAAGAGGGAAGTCAAAGAAGTGATCACTTTGAGTGGTAAAGAGGTTGATCTGCCCACATGCAAGCTAGAGCATGAGGTAGAAAGTGAAACAGAGAAAGAAAAGAGGGAGGAAATCAAAGGAAAGAGAAAGGGGAAAAGGATAGAGAAAGATGGCTATGATGTTAATGTACAAGGAGAACCACAGAGGATAGTCATCAAGGAAAAAATGAAGAAACACATGCATCCGTTTTTTCTCCAAGCCTTGTATGGCAAAAAGGGAATTGTTTCCATTGCCATCATACATAGCAAGTCTCAAGTGAAGGATGCTAACTTCATATGGGATCCGGGCAAGCTAAATCAGGATCAAATTTTTTGATGGACTTAGTCTTTCTAAAGACTAACTAGTCCATAGCTTTTTGTTTTATTTATTACTTGTTTTAATTTTGATTTTAATGTTTTAATTTTGATTTCAATGCTTTAATTTTGATTTTAATGCTTTAATTCTACTTTGTTTTGATGTAATATAGGTTTTTGGATGATCAAAATCAAGAGGAATTGCAAAGGAAGAAATCGGGAAGAAATCGGAGCGAAAACAGAGCAAAAACAGGGGAAAAACAGGGTTCTGCGAAATTTCGCAGCCTCTGCGAAATCGGCCTTTTGCTGCGAAATCACTTCGCAACACTTTTTAGCCCTCTGCGAACGGTTTCGCAGCTGCGAAACCAGTGTTTGGCACACGAGTGCCACTCGCAGCACAGGAGCCCCCATTTCGCAGCTGCGAAGTGGGCTGCGAAGCTCCAAAGCATGAAATCCTCCATTTCGCAGGGAAAGCTCCATTTGGAAGGGTGTTTCGCAGCTGCGAAACCACCTTTTGGCACACGAGTGCCATTCCGCGGTACAGTGACCCCAATTTCGCAGCTGCGAAGTGGTCTGCGAACCACTAAAGCGTAAAAAGCCCCAATTCCGCAGCGACTTCTCAGCAATTTCTCCATTCCGCGGGGTGTTTCGCAGCTGCGAAACCACCTTTTGGCACACGAGTGCCATTCCGCGGTACAGTGACTCCCATTTCGCAGCTGCGAAACGGCTGCGAACCACCAAAGCATGAAAGATCCCATTTCCGCGGAGAAAGCTCCATTTCGCAGAGGATTTTGAAGCTGCGAAGCCAACTTTTGGCACACGAGTACCATTTGGAAGCCCCGTACACTCATTTCGCAGCTACGAAATGGCTGTGAAAACCTCCACACCTTAAAATCCTTCAGCGCACACACCATGAACAAACATGTCACAGCCGTACCCCCATTTCGGCAACTATTGGACACATTTGGATCACTTTCCGAAGTTCATTTCATGTATACCATATATCGTTTGAAAGCTTGGGAAGTCAGAAGTCCATAGCTTCAAACGGTGCTCGATTTGGATTTGAAACGGAAAAGTTATGGTTGTTTGAAGATGACTGTGCAAACCATGAGCGGAAATGTCGCACCTCCATTTCGCTACTGTTGGAGACATTTTTGAAGCACTTTCTGGAGCTCAAATTATGCATACCATATCTCGTTTCAAAGCTTGGGAAGTCAGGAGTCCAGCGCTTTAAACGGTATGCAATTTGGAGGTAAAATGAAGAAGTTATGGCCGTTTGAAGACGAACGCGCAAAGCTGAGCGGGAATTTCACAGTCGAGACGCCATTTGGAAGGGTGTTTCGCAGCTGCGAAACCACTTTTTGGCACACGAGTGCCATTTTGCAGCACAGTGACCCTCATTTCGCAGCTGCGAAATGGGCTGCGAAAATTTTTTTCCTTCTTTTCATCACTTTTGAGCTGCAAAATCATCTCCAAGCTTCAAAATGGCTGCAAAATCACCTCAAAAGTCGAAATGGCCTTCAAATTGTGAAATTGACTTGAAAAATGGAGGGAAGTTTGCAAAAACACATTGCAAAGCTAAGGGAAGGTGCTACAATGCCAACAGAGCCCCACGCACCAGCTGAGTACCCTCTGGAACTCATGAACAACCACTTTTCTCCATTTCAGCCATGGCCAAGACCAGAGGACAGGCCCGGCACCCTGAGATCACACATATAAAGCCTCTCATTCCATTTCTTACCTCCTTAAACCATCAAAGCTCATAGCTCCAGCTGAGGAGACTATGCCACCTAAGGAGACTACCAAAGCAGAGGTTGAAGTTCTGATCCAACCCACTCAAGAGGTCACCACAGATGCATCAGCTCCACAGGACTCTACCATTACTTGATCATCTCTTTTTATTTTTTGTATTTACTTATTATATTAGTATAGATAATTCCATGTTTTGATATCTTATATTCTGATATTGGATGTATTACTGATGATACATCATACATAGACATCATTTTTTGTTTAAACTTAGCATTTTTCTATTTTCTCTACTCATTAACTCTTATGTTTTTTTTGAAACATGTGGTTTCTCCTATACGACTAAGACTTCATGTCACTAAGAAGGTACCACTTCCTCCCTATTTTTTAATCGCTTTTGTCACATTGAGGACAATGTTCAGCTTGGTTGGGGGGAGAGTTGAGGAGTAAGTATTGCTATTAATGCTAAGTTATTTTGGTAATTTAGTTGTTTTTTGCTTAATTTTTAAAATTTTTAAGTTTTTTATTCTACTCTCCATGGTTATTAAGGAAAAATTTTCAAAATGAAAAGGGAAAATTGAATTTTTGTCTTTTTACTTGACTTAGAGTTTGTATTATGCTTACTAAAGTTGATGAATTGTTGAAACTCCTATTGATTTCAACCTTATTTCTTCCACTTTAAGCTTATCACACACTGTGCACACTAGGTTCCGATTATAAGATGAAAAACTATTTCCCTCTTGACTTAGGAAAATTTTAGACTTGGTACCTTTGACCTCATTTAATAGTGTTGGGACACCTTATAAAAGGCCAATGAGCCTTTGAAAAAGAAAGAAAGAAAGAAAGAAAAATGTTTACTTGCCTTGAAACCCGAGCAAGGTCTGAGGGGTATATGGTGAAAATCTTTAAAACCTGGTGCCCTAAACCTTCATTGGTTGGGAGTCACCGACCTCAATGCTCGTTACAAGGGTGGATAGGTGGAGTTTAACATACTGTAGGTGCTTGGGTATTAAAATTCATTCTCAAAAGTCCGGGGTAAATCCGAGGAGCTAGTGGTTGAAAGATCCTTAAAGCTTGATGCCCTAAGCCTTGATTGGTTGGGAGTCATCGATGGACCCCCGTTACATGGACAATTTAGAAAAAGAATACCTTTAAGCTTTGTACTCCTACAATGAAAAAAATTGTGAAAAAAGAGGTGCGTTCTTAGCCTATTGGAGGTTGATTAGTTTGCTAAGCTTTGAAAAACTAGGTGGGGGAGAGATTAGTTCAACATACTATATTCGGAAACTAATAAATAACACTTAGATTTTTGTGGAAGAGTAAGGTTTGGACCTTTGGGAGTGGAAATTATTTTGAAGCTTAAATTTGCATAATGCCTACTCTTTATGAATTGTGATTAGACAAATTATTTGATAGCTCCTATTGAAGTTTGAGTTTTATTTCTTTAATGTTCCATGTGAGAGTTTGATCAGTCATGCCACTTAAACATTTTTTGAAGTGATCAGCATGATGTTGTAAATTAAGGTATTTTTGTTTTGTTTTTCTCTCCTTTATTGCTAAGGGACTAGCAATATGTCGGTTGGGGGGAGTGATTACTACTCAAAAAGTGCTATTTGATAGCTTGTAATTAATCCTTTTAAATACTTTTGAGTAGTAGTTAGTGCCTTTTAACCCAATTAGCATGTTAAGGCCCCTTTCAATCAATTCTAATCAAATTGTGTAAGTTTTGGTGTTTTTGTTAGTAAATTGATCACCAAAGCATTATGAGATTGAGGAGAGTTTTATGGAATCCTTGGCAAGCAATGGGAAGCTCAAATTCATGAAGAACCAAGATTTGGAGCTCCATAGCCCTTTGCTAAAGTCGTTCAAAGTATGCAAGGAGAGAAGCAAAGAGGAAAAAACAGAGTGAAGAAAACAGAGGAAGCATTCTTGATGACAGTCATTGCAGCCACTTTTGGAGCACTTCCTGGAGTCCAAATTATGCATACAATATGTCATTTGAAAGCTTAGGAAGTCAACAATCCAATGCTTCAAACCGTGTGCAATTTGGAGTTGAAATGAGGAAGTTACAGCCTTTTAAAGACAACTGCTCCAAGCTGAAGGAAGGCTTCAGAAAAGTGCTGCGAAATCACCATTTTGTTGCGGAATGGTTTCGCAGCCTTTTTGCACAGTGCTATGGAGTTTCCCCTGAAGCTTCACGCCGCGATGGAAGCCAAACACCTCAAGTTGGAAGTCCACTTTGCAAAGGTGTTGAAGCAGCTGGTTGCTATGAAGAAATTTCGCAGCTCTTCTTGTGCATCTGCAAAATCTCGCAGACCTCATTTTCACCTGCGAAACGGTCCTGAAGCTTCCCGATAGCTGTGCACCGACTCTTTTAGATCTTTTCTTCTGATATTTTTGTGTCTAAATTTCCATTTTCTCCTTGTATTCAGCCACTCATGTAATTCCTTAGGTAGGAAGTATGCAAGGAAGGGTAAATTACCTTCCTATATAAACTCTCAGGAGGACTCTCGGAGGATGCTGGGGTGTTGGATCCTTTGTACAGTTTTGGGAAGAAAGAAAAATACAGAGCACTTGCTCTGTTTTTCCTATATATTCTTGTCTTCTCTTTCATATTCTTTTTCTTGCTAGCCAAACATTCTCTGAGATGTTTTCTCAGAGGATGAGAGGCTAGACTCTTTGTCTCTTGGAGCTAAGGTAACCGGGTAAGTTTCCACATGCATAAATTGGAAGTTTTGTTGTTTTAGTGTTTAATGAAGAGAAAGTGTGCCTGTTGATGGTTTTTATCTTTTTAGTTAACTTAAAACTCCTTAAATCACCTGGGCCAACACTTGGTAAGGCAAGTGATCTCCATCCATGGAGATTCACTAGTTTACCCCTTGCGAGCCTTTGGGAGGTGACTTGAAGGTAGGATTTTCTAGAATTGCCAACACTTGGTAAGCTTTTGGACTCCAAGGAGACATCCATTAGTTATCTCTTGCGAGCTTTTGACGGGTAATCCAAGGTTAAAGATCACCTTGAATGGCAAGTGCTAGGTGAGAGGTATGAGCCATTGCAAGGTGCATCAGTGAGAGGGATTTAGTGTTTGAACCCATTAATGGGAAGCATTTGTGCAGCACCTGTTAGAGAATTGACTTTATGTTAATTCTCTAATATGAGGAAAAGAAACAAGTGACCGGAACTCTCCTTTTTGTATGATGAATCTGAGCCTAGTGATCTGAAACTCCAAGAAACACTTTTCTTTGTAAGTAAAATCAGCTATTGTTTTTGGTTAGCTTAAAACCTTTCCTTTTTCATTCAAGCATCTTTATGTTTTCTTTCAAAGCTAACCTTGAAATGAAAAGGCACCAATTCATCTTTGAAATAATATCATTTGTGAAGTGAAAACCCATCCCAGTGAACGATCCTAGAGCCACTATGCTATAGTAGCTTTGTCTTTGCTACCCTAGTATATGGTGTAATAGGTTATAAATTTTGTTGATTAATCCCTCAATCAAGGAGCACCAGCTGGACACTAATCAGCTGAGACACCAATTAGGCATGAATCAATTTTCCATTTATGACCCAGAGTCATTTCTTTTCCATTTAGAGCCTAGAGCTCTCGACCCAGAGTCGATTTTTTTTTTTTTTTTTTTTCATTTATGACCCAGAGTCATTTCTTTTCCATTTAGAGCCTAGAGCTCTCGACCTAGAGTCGATTTTCCATTTATGACCTAGAGTCATTTCTTTTCCATTTAGAGCCCTGAGCTCTCGACCCAGAGTCGTTTTTCATTTGTGACCCAGAGTCATTTCTTATCCATTTAGAGCCCAGAGCTCTCGACCCAGAGTCATTTTCCATTTAAGACCCAGAGTCGTTTCTTTTCCATTTAGAACCCAGAGCTCTCGACCCAGAGTCGATTTTCCATTTATGACCCAGAGTCATTTCTTTTCCATTTAAAGCCCAGAGCTCTGGACCTAGAGTCGATTTTTCATTTATGACCCAGAGTCATTTCTTTTCCATTTAGAGCCCAGAGCTCTCGACCCAGAGTCGATTTTCCATTTATGACCTAGAGTCATTTCTTTTCCATTTAGAGCCTTGAGCTCTCGACCCAGAGTCGTTTTTCATTTATGACCCAGAGTCATTTCTTTTCCATTTAGAGCCCAGAGCTCTCGACCCAGAGTCGATTTTCCATTTATGACCCAGAGTATTCTTTCTGTGTAGAGCCTTGAGCTCACGACCTAAAGTTATTCCATCTTTGTGATTGCATCCCCCTGTTTCGAGCTTACTCTTTTCATGTGCTAGGACAAAATCTTCGGTCCTTCTTTAGTTCTTCGGTATAGTTCACTTCATTCCGCTCATTACTCGCGTTTCTACTCGCGTTCTCTACACTCGTGATCTATGCCGAAGAGGGGCATATTTGTAGACCCTCAATTTTGTCCCTTTAACACATGTCTTTAAGTTCGTTTTCAGTGCTCCACAGTAGTTCCTTGGTGGCCTAGTACTACTCACCACTTACCTTTTTCTGAGTCACCTTGGAGACTTTGGTTAAGGGATTATTTGATCCCTTATTGTGACCCTTGGCAGCCCTAACTTAGACTTAGGCTTTTCTTGTTTTTTTTTTTTTTAGGGTAGCTTTTAGATACACTTGGCCCATTAGGCACCACCTTAGGCTCACTTAGACACCTTAGGCTTATTTAGGCACACCCTGACCCACCTAGGCTTACCCGAGCTTACCTAAGTCACATTTTAGATAATTTTTTTTGCATGACTTGTATGGCTTGCATGTGCTTGATTTTGTTTTTGTTTTTATTTTTATTTTTATTTTTTTGTCTTTTCCCCTATTTATTAGTTTTATTTATTTATTTATTTATTTTAGAAAATTTCATGAGTTTAATAATCATATTCATTTAGTTTTTATTTATCGATTTATTAATTTATTTTGATAGAGAATTGCTTGAGTTGATAATTCATTTTAGTCATGCAGGTGATCTATATTTTTAATTTCATTTAAAATTACATATTTTGGATTTTTAATTCTTAGTTACATGTTTTTATTTTATTTTATTATTTTAACCCTTAGTTTCCTTTTATTTGTATTTTTATTTTTTCTTTTATTTATTTTTTTTTTTTTATTATTTGTTTTGCATGGGATTATTCTTGCTCTATATCGAGGGAGGAGGATATTCATACCATTTTTGGGCTCAAAAGATTAAATCAGGGCTGATATTGAAAAAGAGAGGAATTCAGAAAAGGAAATAAAAGTCAACTCACATGAAAAAAAAAAAGAAGGGAGAAGCATGATGAAGGAAGGGGAGGAGATTTTTTTCTGATCACCGGATTGAGGAAGGGAGTGGGCTGCTGTTCCTTCCATTATCGTGGCTGGAGAGAGGAGTTGAATGGGGAATTGGTGAAACCCCTACATAAGAAAATCTTTTCAAAAATTATTTTTGTTGCCACTTTTGTCACTTGTTGAAATTATGTCTATTTTTTTAGGAATTGTATAAAAGATGAGTATGATAATTAGTGTTTTCATATACTTTGATAATTTCTACTATGCTAATTAGATAATGAGCATGCTGGGATCTCTATATTTTATTATTTATTATCTAACCCTTCATGTCTCATGGAAGCGCATTGTAAGTTATCTATGTTATCCAGGTACGTCCCCTATCACCTACTTTCTAAATCTTGTAAACAATCATGTCACTGTGAAATATGCATATGTTTGATAATCCTTAGGTGCTTAGATGTATGCTAGATTCGCTATGATTAAATACATGTTGTGCTATACTTCTATACTAACTTTGATGTCTTGTGATAACACTTAAGAAGTAGTCCAGGTACGTACCCCAAATCTTCTTCATGATTGTGATTGGTTTTATTGCTAAGCATGCTATTTTTCGAAATCACCTAGCCTACTTAGGTATCCATAATTAACCGATTAATTGCCACATTCCCCTTAACTTAGTTAGTAGAGACCTTTATAGGGCTTAGAGGGGTGTTACCTTTTAAAGGTACCTTCCCAATAGGTAACCTGATCCCCGGACCTAGACTCGGGTTTTCCAAAGACACGCTTTTCCAAAAATTATGGAGTCACATTTTAGGGTTTTTCTTTCTTGTTTTATTTTCCCTTTAAAATAAAAATAAAATAAGTGGCGACTCCGACTTTTCCAAAAATTATTTTTCATAAATAAAAAGGGAGTCTCGCCGATCGAGTGGGGGCGCACGTGAAAAATGCGGGTCCACAAATGCCCCCCTTTTAACTTGCCTATTTTGCCCGGGCAGAATGGGCGGGTTAAAAATGATTGCTTTTTTGAAAACTGATGCGACTGTTTACGCTTATTGGGCCACGTGGCGAGCGGGGGCGAAGAGTCAAAAGAGCATTTATGATGAGTCGTCGTTTCTGGGTATTCCTAGGCAGCATGTCGTTTCAGTGATAGCGTAGCTGTGCGTTTGGGATACCAAAGGACTGTCTCCCTATAAATAGTAGACTGTGCCTTCCTCTTGCATTTTTCCTACTGCGTTTTCTTTGTTATTGCTTCTTCTATCTTCTGCGTATCTTCGTTTTTCGAGTGAAGCTCTAGGGTTTTCTGCCAGCGATATTCGTGTTTTACGACGGTGACTGCTTTTGCGGTTGTCAACCCTTTTTCCCTGCTTTACACTCGGTTCGTGCGCTATTTTTGCTGTTGCTTTGTTTGTGTTTGCTTTGTGGTTTGTTGTTTGGCTGGCTTTGGGCAAGTTGCGGGCGACTGAGTGTTGATGTAGGTTTCTTCGTCTTTTTCTGGGGGGGTTTTGTCTGTACTTTGGGTGTGTCTGAGGATTTCTGTTGCCCCCCTGTACTTTTTGTGGGTTGCCAATCTTTTTGTGTGGTAGCGTTAAGCTTATGGGGTCGGTCTGTTGTGTTTTGACTGTTGGTATTTCTTCCATGCAGATTATGTTTTTAGCCCTAGGCTTTTTTTTAAAAAAAATGTCTACAACCAAGGAAGTTACTTCACCTGTTTCGCCCGGCAATGCTCATGCCGAGAAAGCTGTGGATAAATTGAGTGTGCAGGAGTTTCGCGAAAGGTTCTTCATCCCAAATAGCGTGCTCGTGGAGTTTTTGGATGGAGAAGCCATATCGATTGATAAAGCGGAAGACCATGCTATCGTGTTTACCAAGGAGCAGTTTAATGCTGGGCTCCGGTTCCCCCTGCTGTCTCTGTACAAGGAATTCCTTCATTTCACTCAGATTCCACTAGCCTACATCCACCCCAATATAGTCCGGGTGCTGATGGAATGCAACATTCTGCGCATGCTTTTCAACTTAGAGCTCTCGCTGCTGGAGGTTCTTTTTGTCTATTCCCTTAAGAAGGGTAAAAATGATATTTTTAGCATGGTTGCCCATTTGTCTTCCCTTCAACTGGTGACTGAGTTGCTGGATTCGACGAAGGAAGGGGCGAAGGGACATGTGCTGGTTCGGGGTGCCTGGGCGGGGCTACTGGAGCACCCGGAGAGGCCATTTTCCCCTAACCATTCGTTGGTGCTTCCGGGTAAGACAGCTTGCGGGGTTTGCCCGACATTCGTTCTGTTGTTTTTCTTGCTGGGGTTTACCAGATGGCTTAATGCCTTTGTTTGTTGATAATGTAGGTCCGAACAGGAGGGGTCGCGTAGTCGAGTGGGTAGAAAAAGCGTCATTCGCTCATCTGAACAAGTTATTTGAGATTACTGTCACTGAGAGGCATCATGAGACGCTGCTTACTACGCGGAACCTGCTGTCTGTTGTCCGGGAGCCCCAACCATACATTGTCAATATTCTCCCCAGGAAGCAGCCAAAAAAGTTAGTGCCTGGGGAGCACTATATTTTAAAAGACCTTCCATTCTATGCGGAGATGCGGAAGGCCCGGAAACGCAAAGCCCGTCTCAATAAGCGGGAGCAGAAAAGACGATAAGGGCTCCTACGAAAGGCTCCGGGTGGCAAACGGTCCGCGTTTTCTCCACCAACTGATGCTCCAGCGAAAAAGAAGAGGAAGTTGGTTCTGAATAAGGGAAAGGAGATAAAGGTCCCAACTCCCCCGAAGGAGTTTGTACCACCCCCTATAGGTTATGAAAAGGAAGTAACAATAAGAGAGCCAGAAAACCCCCTCCCGCCTTCTATCTCAAGCGGCTCCGGACATCTTGCGGGTCTAAACCTTTCGGGGCCATCAGTAGCCGGACGCCTGGCCCTTCTGATTGAGGAAGCGACCTCAATAAATCAACCCGACTCTCCTCATCCGGATGCGGATGCAGCCGGGGCCTCTTGTGTTGAAACCTTGCCCCCTTCGGCACCCCCAATAGAAGAAATTGGGGCAGATAGCTAGGAGTTGCCTTTTTATGGGCCGAGCCCTCGTGCCTTTGTACCGGTGAAGGGGTCAGCTAGAAGAAGGTCGCGTCCGGCACGCGACTTGAAGTCTGGCCTCATTGGGCGGCTTCAGGATCGGTTCTTGGAAAGCATCGAAGTCAACTGCTCGTCCATCCAGGAGGGTCACCCGGAGGGCAGTGAGGCGGAGATAGTAGAAGAGAACCCAACCACCCCAGTGCTGGTCCCGGATGGGGTTTCACCTGGAGAGACCCAGCCGGCCGAGAATGATGGGGTCGCGGTCCCGGAGGAGGAATCACTCTCTACTGCCTCGTTGGGGGGGGGGGGGGGGGGGGGGGAGTCCTGTTGATGATGCAGCTTGCATCTCCGCTAGCCCTTTCAGCTACGCGGAGTTGGAAGAGAAGCTGAAACAGATTCCATCCGGCTCAGACGTTGCTGTGCCCTCAGCAAAGATGTTCGAGACAGTGGAGATGGTATAATTCGCCTCTTGATTTCTTTGTCATACTGATGTGTTTGTCACATGGTTTGTAACTTTGCTTTTCTTTGTTTGAGTATTTTTCTGCAGCTGGTGAGTGGCCTTCACGACATGGCTCATCAACGTGATCTTCTTTCTGACCTGCTGGAGACTGCTGATTATACAAAGTCCTTTGTCTCTCAGCGCAAAAATGATGAAGAGAAGTTACGTTTGAGACTGGAGCAGGCCGAAGCCAGTTTATCCACTGCTTGAGAGGACAACGAGGCTCTTCGGGAAGAGCTTGCTGAGGCAAAGAGCCGGGAGGAATCTATGGAAGTCTGCCTGTTTGAGGCGGAGGATGAGATGGCTCTTTTGAGGAGGAAGGTGAGGCACCTCCGGACAGAGGTGTCCATTGAGAAGAGGTAGAAAGAAGAATTGCAGTTGCGCTTATCAGCGCAAAAAGAAGAGCTAGAGGGTGAGTTTGCTGTGGAAAGGGAGGAACTTGAAGCGGATTACCAGAAGCAAGTTGATGAAATGTACTTCTTCGGCTATCGCTGCTGTATGAAGAAACATGGCGTCAAGCGGGACGTTCCTTCAATCCCTCCGGGTGAAGAGGAGAAGCTGCGCGGCAAGCCTGCTTAATGAGAGCTTTTCTTTTTGTAATAATTTTTTTTACTGCTATCTTCTCTCTGTATTTTTGTGGTCCGGAGACTTTTTTATATGTAATTTTTCACAAGTATCAATAAAAATATAGTTGTTCAAATTGTGTTTCTATCTTTTGTCTCATCTTTCATTGGTAATACTGCTTTATATTAGATACATTCCATGGTCGTTGCAATGGGGTTCCATCTAGCCTTTGTAGATGATAGGCTCCACTTTCACTTGCTTTAGACACTATGTAGGGGCCTTTCCAGTTGGCTTGGAACTTTCCTGCTCCTATGTCAGCAGTATTTTCAAAAACTTTTCTAAGGACCAGCATACCATTTTTGAAGCTTCTGGGCCTTACTTTGCGATTGTAGTGAGCTGATGCCCTTTGTTGATAGTCTGCCATCCGGATGGCTACAGTTTCTCTTATTTCGTCCGCCCAGTCCAAGTTTCTTCCTAACTTTGTATTTGCATCATTCTCGCTTCCTGCCTCGGTCCGGATAGTGGGTAGGCCTATTCCAGTAGGGATGATTGCGTCCATACCGTATGCGAGGGCGAAGGGAGTGTTTCCTGTTGGACGTCCGGGTGTGGTTCGATAAGCCCATAGGACGCCGGGTAGCTCCTCCACCCATTTTCCTTTGGCTTGCTCGAGCCTTTTCTTCAAGGCAGTGATTAGTGTCTTGTTTGTGGCCTCTGCTTGCCCATTACTTTGAGGATAACGTGGTGTGGAGTATGAATTCCGGATGTTTAGTTCCGAACAGAAATTCCAGAATGCGATGCTATCAAACTGTGGACCATTGTCGGCTATGATGGTTTGGGGGATTCCAAAGTGGCAGATGATGTTTTTCCATACGAATCTGGTGACATCTTTATCTTTGATGCTAGCATATGCTTCGGATTCTACCCATTTACTGAAGTAATCCGTGGCGACGAGCAGGAATTTTTTCTGGGCGGGTGCGGCTGGTAGAGGTCCTACTATGCCCATGCCCCACTATGCGAAGGGCCAAGGTCCTAAGATTGGTTTCAATTCTCCTGATGGCATATGTGGAATGGGGGCATGCCTTTGACATTTGTCACATTTTTTTACATATGCCGCCGCATCCTTTTTCATCGTAGGCCAGTAATAACCTTGCGAATGGGCCCTGTGCGCCAGAGACCGACCTCCGAAATGATTTCCACATACTCCCTCGTGCAATTCAGCTAATACATACAACACCTCTGAATGATTTAGACATCTGAGGTAGGGACCTGTAAAGGATCGCTTGTACAGGTGCCCCCCAATCAAGGTGAAGCGGGCGGCTTGCACCCGAATCTTGTGTGCTTACTTGGGTTCTTCGGGCAGGGTGCCTGTCCGGAGGTATTCGATGATGGCTTTCATCCAGCCTTTGTCGTCTGTTTCGTTTGCCTTAATGGCCTTGCAAATGGAGGCTTCCGTGACAGAAGGTTTGACTTGCACATATATAGGCAATAGTATAGCTTATTTGATGGGAAGAGAAGCAACTATGCCCGCCAGGGCGTCGGCACGTGAATTTTCAGTCCGCCTGATTTTTTCAATCGTCCATTCGATGAATCGCTGCAAGGTGTCTCTTACTTTGTTTAAATATAGCGTCATGCGCTCATCCTTGGCCTCGTATTCGTTCTAGACTTGTCTTACCACGAGTTGGGAATCACTATAAATCCGGAGCTTGGAGACGGATAGAGCCAGAGCGAGGTCCAATCCGGATAAGATGGCCTCATATTCTGCTTCATTGTTAGAGGCAGGGAATCCCAGCCGGATGGCTTGCTCCAGATGCTCTCCGGTTGGGGATTGCAACAGGAGCCCTACTCCGGATCCGGACGATCGGGAGGCCCCATCAACCCGTAAAGTCCACCATTGTTTTTCACTTGGTTCCTTGTGTTGGATGGGCCTTCGGGAGTATTCCAGCATGAAGTCAGCCATCACTTGGCCTTTTATGGACAATCTGGGTTGGAACTCGATTCCAAATTCACTCAATTCTATGGCCCATTGAAGCATTCTCCCGGTTAGGTCTGGCTTGTGTAGGATATTGCGAAGGGGTTGGTCAGTTAACACGACCACCGGGTGGGCTTGGAAGTAGGGGCAGAGTTTCTGGGCGGCACTTCGAAGGGCTAAGGCTGTTAGCTCCATCTTTAAATATCTGGTTTCTACGTCTGCTAACGCTCTGCTAACGCCCACTCTGACACGGCCAGGTACATATACAATTTTTTCTCTAGGGAGGGGGTTGCTTAGGATGGGTGGTTGCATGAGGCAACACTTAATTTTTTCAAAAGCGTTTTGACAGCTGTCCGTCCATCCGCTTGCTCCTGCTTTGCGGATTGCCAAGAAGAAGGGTTGTAGTTCATCGGTGAAGTGGGCTATAAAACGCCCTAGGGCGACAAGCTTGCCTGTGAGGCGCTGTAATTCCTTCTTGTTCCTGGGGGGCGGTGTTTCCATGACTGCCTTGACTTGATCTGGGCTAACCTCTATCCCCCTTTAACTGACCATAAATCCCAGGAATTTTCCAGCACTTACGCCAAAGGCGCACTTAGAATGATTCAACTTCATGTCAAACTTCCTCAAGAGGTGAAAAACTTCTTGCAAGTGGAGAACATGCTCCTCTCGGGTTTTGCTCTTAACCACGATATCATCAATATATACCTCTACTGTGCGGCCGATTAGGGGTTTGAATATCTTTGTCATCAGTCTCTGATAAGTAGCGCCAGCATTTTTTAGGCCAAATGGCATGACTTTGTAACAATAAAGTCCGTGTGGCGTTATGAAGGCTGTCTTCTCTTGATCATCCGGGGCCATGTGGATTTGGTGATATCCGGAGAAAGCGTCCAGGAAGGAGAGCATCCCTTGCCCAACAGTGGAATCCACAATTTGATCTATTCGTGGCAAAGGGAAACTGTCTTTTGGACATGCTTTATTGAGGTTGGTGTAGTCGACGCAGACCCGCCATTTGCCTTCTTTTTTGGGTACCACTACTACATTTGCCAACCAGTCCGGATATTCCACTTCTTTGATGAATCCGGCTTCCAGCAACTTGTCAATCTCATTCCGGATGATTTTTTGTCTGTTCGGGTGAAAACGTCTAACCCTCTGCCAGATGGGTTTCGCTGTTGGTAAAACGTTTAAGTTTATGAGAGACTATTGAGGGGTGAATTCCCTTCATATCAGAGTGCGCCCATGCGAAAACGTCATGGTTTTGTCGGAGGGCGTCTTGGATGTTCTGGGTTTCTTTAGGCGTTAAGAGGGAACTGATATGAGTAAGGTGAGCATCCTCTTTCGAAATTTGGATTGTTTGCAAGGGATCTGCTACCGGGGGATCTCTGTCTGCCGGACACAGTGACTGCTATTGGTCAAGTGCGTGAGTGGACTCAGGGAGGGGTTCATTCTCCTGACTGGTCCCTACTTCTCTTGCTATCTGGTAGCATTGGCGAGCGGCTAGCTGGCTGCCGTACAGGTTGATTTGCCCATCCTCAGTGAGAAAGCTTACCATCTGATGATATGTGGAGGGGATGGCTTTCATGCAGTGCAGCCATGTGCGCCCCAAGATAATATTGAAGGGTGATAAATCTTGTACCACCGAAAATTGAACGTTGAGAGTAACTGGGCCAGCTTGGACTGGCAGCACAATGTCTCCCAAGGAAATAGTTGATGCCCCGTTGAATCCGGACAAGATTCTTCCAGGGTTTTCGAGACCAACTAAATTGTGTCCCATGTGGCTTATGACCGATGCTTGTACCAGATCGGTTGAGCTGCCTGGGTCAATTAAGATGCGTCTTCATTGAATTTGTCCATCCCCAAGGATAGAATGAGGGCATCACGGTGCGGACGTGATATCCGTGTGGGGTTTACTGGTGGAAAAGTGATTGTCCCGTCTATGGGGCGAGGGCCCCCTTCGGTTATCCTAGGCCGGATGGAGTTGACACGCTCACGCACCATTGCTTCCCGTAACAATTTCTGCCTTTTTCGTTTGGAATTGAGCTCCTCATCCGATGGGCCTCCATTGATGTAGTTTATGACAGCTTTGGGAGCGGCTGGAACCGTGGAGGTTCCAGAGTTGTGATTCTAGGAAGCCCTCTACCTCCGGCGTTTGAGCGGAGGTATTGCCTCAAGTGTCCCGCCTTTATAAGCCTTTCTACGAAATACTAGAGGCTTCTGCATGTCTCCGTTGTGTGGCCATGCTCCTTGTGGTAGGCACATTTTTTGTTATGATCCCTTCTGGACGGGTCCGATTCGAGGGGTCTAGGCCACCTGAAATCGGACATGCCTTGGATCATAGGGAGAAGCTTTTCATAAGTTATGGAAAGAGGTGTAAGGGGTGGCATCTCCGGACGACTTAGCCCTTCCTGCCTTCGGTCTGATGCCTTTGGCCTGTCCGGAATTTTGGCACTTCTTTCTGTACTACCCTTGGACGGCTGTCCGGCAACCAAGACTTGCTAGGTGGCTGCCCGTACGTCATCTTCGAGCATTGAATATTTGTTCGCACGTCGAAACAAGTCATCCATCGTCGGAGGAGGCTTTTTAGCGAGTGACTAAAAAAATGGGGTGCCTGGACAGATGCTTCGCTTGAAGATCTACAGGACAACGTCCATGCTGCAAGCCTCCACTTGTAGGACAGCTTGGCCAAATCGCTTCACGAATTCCCTCAAGGATTCATTATCCTTCATTTTTATGTTTTGCAGGGTGCTGATGTTCTGTTTATGCCGAGCGGAGCATAGGTATTGTCCCACGAAAGCTTCTGAAAGGTCTCTGAGTTATCGACAGAGTTGGGAGGTAGGCGATGGAACCATGAGAGGGCCTGCCCTTGTAGGCTGGCGGGGAATACTTTGCACAACAGTGGGTCGTTGCCTATATCGAGAGTTATGAGTTGTCGATAATGCATGATATGGTCGAAGGGGTCGCTGGACCCGTCGTATGTGGAGAATTTTGGTACGATGAATCCCCTTGGGGGCTCGTAATGAATGATATGAGAGCAGAAATGAGTGGAGAGCATGTCGTCCAGCCTTTTGCTGATAGAGCCAATGGGTGGCTCGTTTGGGGGATTTCTCCCAGTTTGTCGTACCTCTTGGTACGGGGGAACGTTCTGCACCATAGGGGTGACCAAGGGGTTACGGTGCGGGGGAACGTTTTATAGGGGTGACCGTAGGATCATGGTGCACACCCCATGTGGTGGGTATTGGCGGCCTTGGCCTGCCAGGTTGCTGGGGGCCCAGTCTCGCACGCATAGCGCCTGACAACTGGGATCTTTTGTCACGCTGTCTCTTTGATGAGAAATGAGTGGAGTCTGAGCTTTCCTCACGGGGAGCTCGAGGCATGGGTGTGCATGGCTCGTGTGGCCCATCGTTGCGTGTTTCAGGGATTGGTTCCACTGTTCCGGGGTATATCGACTCTAGGTGAGGTCTTGAGTTGGCTACTTGGCCTCTTGAATGCTGACGACGGGGAGGCCCCGTCGATGATGCATGGATACGTAATATTGCGTTTTCCTCTCTTAACCTTGTCGTCTCCTGAAGGAGAGCTTGCAGTTGTCACTCGCTTGCTAACTGCCTTCTTTCGATGGCTTGGCGCCATTCAGAATTATCTTCCTCTCCTCTACCAGATGAACGGCTTTGGAAAGGTGTGGCCATCTTTGCTGGTGACTAAATCAGCGAAAAAGTTCCCACAGACGGCGCCAATGTTGAGGCCTCGCGTCCCTGATGATCTACGTAGTTGCCAAATGGATGGATGCACGATCTCAACCAATATAGATTCCTGGTTCAGCTGTTCCTGCAAAAGGCGTCCGGACATGGTGTCCGAACACACCCTTCGATGGTTTTGTCAGCCATGGTTAGAGAGAATAATCAATTGGCACAGTTGGCCTTTTCTAGGTATAGCAAGCTTACCTTTCTCTTTGTGCGAAGGTTTATATATATAGCATCAGAAGTTCTCTCTCCTCCATAAATGATGGAAGGCTTTTTGGTTTATCATGATGCCACTAGGTGGTGGCAGGGACATCCTCACCCTAAGGGCGGCTATCAGAGATCGTGGGAGGTGCTGTGACTGTCAGAGATCGTGGGAAGTGACTTGTCGTCACTTCTGTCTTTTCACTCTGTAGGCGTCGGAATGTGAATTGTGACAGGATGTCAGAATGACGTAGTGAGGCATGCTTAGTTTAGTCGATGATCCGGACAAACATATCCGGATAGAATAAGGTCGCCGGATGAGAAATGGCGGCGGTTCGAATGTGATGCTTTGCGAGTCCCGTGTGCTTCTATTTCAGGGAGTCCGGATAGGAGAAGCGCGCCACGTGTCCTCTTGGGGGAATCCGGATGTAACTGATCCGGATAGAACTGTGTGTTACGTGTTGTCAGGGGGAGAGGTCCCTACAACAATTACTTCAATGCTTTGATGAGTTTGTCGATACTTTCAAGGTAAAATTAGGGCTTTTAACATGCCAATTTTAAGGTTGTACGTTCAAGTTGTCATATATAGCTTTAAGATGGGTTTTCCCATCAATTCCTCTTAAGAATAGATGGAATTTTAACAATCCTTCATTTTATTTAATAATCTTAAAGTGAAAAAGAAAAAGAACCAACTTGATCGTGGATTAGATGAACATGTGAAAAACTCTTTGATATATACTACCCATTAACACAAACAAATATTTTAAAAAAAAAAAAAAAAAAACAAATCTAACTCTTAAAAGAGTAATTGAATTGAAATTTCATAAAGGTCGTTCACTAGAGAGGTATTTAATTATTTATTTGGGTAAGAATATAATTAGCCTAAGAGATAATTTTAATAATTTTAACATGTCCCCATCAAAAGAAAAGAGGAGTGATTATAATTCAAGCTAAAGTTAATAAACTTGTGTAGACCCCCCATAAGGACAGAGAACTGGCCTTTTTTCCATGAGGAATTTTGGCTGACCACCCAGGAAACGGGGGCTGCTGTAGGCGGCCATAGGATGGGATGGAAGAGCTGCTGGTGGCGGCCAGAGAGAGACAGCTTGGAGGAGAAGCTGTCAGTGGGAAAGAAGATCTTTTCGGATTTTTTTTGGGGCTTTCGCAGGGGAACAGCAGCAGGAGGAGTGGCAGAGCAGGAAAAGAAAAGGAAAAGAAAAAGGAGAGTTTTGGGGGGGTCTTCTGGGGGATTTTTTTTCTCTCGGGAAATCAAAAAAGGAGGAGAAAAAGGGGGATCCAGAGGGCGGCACGGGCACGAGAAGGAGGGGATTTTGGTGGAAGAAAAAGAAAAAGAAAGGAGGGAGACCAGGTAGAAGGAGCTTCCTCAGGCGTGGTAAGTTTCCCTTTCTCATTGCCACTTCACCATTTGAAGATATACACATGATATTTCGTTGTTTGCTGTGGATATCAATGGCCACAGGTTTGGTTTTGGGTTGAACCCGTCTGTATGCATGCTATGCTCTGTTCTCGTTTTTTTTATTTTATTTTATTCTGTTTGGTACCCATCTCTGTTCATGTATGGCTGTTGTCATCCTCATGTTCCTTGTTCCAGTTCCCATGCATGCCTTCATCCTCATGCTCCATTGGTGCACCTCATTGCCCATTCTTTGGGATCTCATGGGTCTCTCACGTCACAAGCCCCCACCACCACCTCTTCTCTCACTTCCATTTCCTGTCAAACATCTTCTTGCCTACGCGTCCCCAGTGGTCTCCTCGTCGCCGCTGGTCGGCTCAACCCCGAGGTTGCTGGCCGGAATCCCAAGGTCGCCGTCGCTGGAGGTCCGCTGTCGGAGTACTAGCCGGAGATGGCATCAGGATCATCCTCGGAGGAATGGAGCCCGGATAACTGCTAGCTCCGTGGTGGCGTCGCGCCTCTGTGTCTGCTCAGAGAAGCCCCGTCTTCCTTTGGATATCACCGAACGGCGCGCCGCCAAAGCGAAGGATGACCTCCCCACTGATGCCGCCGTCAACAACAGCCAGACGCGGGAGCCCCCGCGAGCGCGCCAAGAAGGCTCGTCACGGACAGCCTGCCGCTTCCTCAGTCGCCGCCGTTTGCTTTGTCACCACGCGCCGCCGCCGCCGCGAAGAGAGGGCGTGATGGAGTTGCAGCCAGGCGAGGCGAGCTGGTGAAGAAGACGACTCCCTGGACCCCCATGCTAGCCTTGGGCTTGGGCTTGCTTTTAGAGCCAAGCCCAAACTCATGATCCAATTTCCCCATTTGATTGCCCATGGTATTTTGGGCCTGTTTTTTTTGGAGCCCAGCTGTTTCAATGGATGGACATGGGTCTGGGCTTGTAGATTGGGTTTATGAGAGAGATGGAACCCAAAACCCATTTAAAACCTTATTATCCTTGTTGTTATAATTGTTTTAATTCTCGTTATTATTTTTATTAACCCCGCTTTTAGAATATTATTATTATTATTGACTAATTCATCTTTCAAAGTCTTATCTTATTATTACTATCCTTATTAATTCAATTTTCAAAATCAATATTCTAGTAATTGATATCATTATTATTATTATTAATTCAATTTTAACGGATTATTATTATTATTAATATTATTATAATTAACAAATATTATTATTATTATTATTATTATTACATATTATTATTATTAACTGATATTATTATATTATATATTAGCGGATATTATTTTTTATTATTATTATTGAATTATTATTATCAATTTTATTATTAATTATTATTTTATCATTTTTATTATTATTATTCAATTTTAATTATTATTGTATTATTATTATTATTATTATTTTTATTTTTCTATTATTATTATTATTATATTATTATTATTGTTAATTCAATTTTTTCAAATTCCATTATTATTGTTATCACCATGGCCATTATTATTATTTGTTCAATTTTTCAAATCTTATCATTGTTATTATTATTATTATTACTATTATTATTATTATTATCATTGTCAATGTTATCATTTGTTCAACTTTTAAAATCTTATTATTATTATTATTATTTCAGAATCTTATTATTATTATGATTATTATTAATTCAACTTTTAAAATCCTAATATTATTATTATAATTATTATTATTGTTATTATTAAAAATTCACACTCTAGTTCAATTTCCTGAAATTCATTTATTGTTACTATTATTATCATTATTTCAAATTTTCCAGTGTTTAACTTTCAAAATTCATATTCTCATAGTTGCAATTTTCCAGTTTAACTTTCAAAATCCATATTCTCATAGTTTAATTGTCCAAAGTTCTCTTCTTAAATCTAATTTTTGAAGTTTCCATTTTAGAGTAATTTTTTTTTAATTTCCACAGTTAATTGTCAAGATTCAAAATTTTAATCTAGTTGCCAAAGCTCCAATCTTTAAAACCTAGTTTTCAAAAAACTTCAACTATCATTATTATCAATATTATCCCATTTAGTTATTTCAAAATATCCTTCCTTATACAATTCCAATTTTCCAACCTTTAAATTCAATTTCCGATTTGAAGAAATTCCAAAATTCTCGTTCATTCATTTAATCATTATATTCGTTATTATTATTGTATTTATTTATTTCAAGTTTTCCTCCTTTAAACAATCTTAATTTTCTGACTTCCGAATCCGATCCCAACTTCCGAAATTTTAATTCTCACCTCCATTTATTTAATCATCATTATCTATTCACTTGCTTATCTTTAAAATTCAATCTTTAAACTACTCCTCGAAATTCCGATTTCTAAATTTAAACTCCAATTTCCAAAATTTTAATTCTCAATATCAAAATTTAATTCTCCATTATTATTTTATTTATTTATTCATTTTTAAAATTCAACCTTTTAAGAATCTTCAAAATTCCGATTTCTTAATTTAAATTCTAATTTCTGAAATTTTAATTCTCACACCAATTGGTTTAATGATCATTGTTTTATTTATTTATTTTAAAATTCAATCTCTGAATAAGCCATCAAAATTCTAGTGTTTAAATTTAATTACAATTTCTGAAATTTTGTTTTTCATATCAACTTATTTTATCAAAATTCCAATTCCCGAAAATTCCCATGCTCACTTCAATTTATTTAATCACTAATATTTCATTCGTTTATTTTAAAACTCCATTTTTAATCAATTCTCTAAAACTTCCAATTTCAAAAATTTCCAAAATTCATGTTTTATTTATTTAGTCATTATTTTCATTATTATTATTATTTTATTTATTTATTCTAAAATTCCATTTTAAACAATTCATTAAAATTTCCGACTTCCGAATTAAATTTCTATTTCTAAAAATTCCAATATTCACATTAATTTATTTAATTATTATTATTATTATTTTATTTATTTATTCTAAAAATTCCATTTTAAACAATTCATTAAAATTTCCGACCTCCGAATTAAATTTCTATTTCTGAAAATTCCAATATTCACATTAATTTATTTAATTATTATTATTATTATTTTATTTATTTATTCTAAAATTCCATTTTAAACAATCTACTAAAATTTCCGACTTTCCGATTTTAATTTTTAATTCCAAAAGTTCCAATATTCACATTGATCTATTTAATTATTTTATTTATTTATTCTAAAATTTCATTTTAAACAATTTATTAAAATTTTCGACTTCCGAATTAGATTTCTGTTTCTGAAAATTCCAATATTCTCATTAATCTATTTAATTATTATTATTTTAGATATTTATTTTGAAATTCCATTTTAAACCATTCTTCAAAATTCCAATTTCTGAACCTAATTTCCGATTTCCAAAATTCTAATTTCTTTCAAATTTAATATCTGAAATTCCAATTCTTAAATTTAATTTTCAAGACTCCAATCTTCAAATAATTTTCGAGACTCTAATTTCCAAATAAATTTCAAAAATCTAATTTTCTCCCGAATAGTTTTAATTCCGCTCTGGCTTTTAAACAATCTTCTGCTCCTCTTGACTTTAACGAGCATGAATGAACTTTTCATAATTCTGGAATAATAGAATCGGTGATATTAATTCATGCAAAATAAACGGGTTTTGGTGGGGGCCCCACATATGTGATTGATCAATTGATTGACAGATAGATCGATTTGATTATGATACATGATTGATTTATTCTACTCTATGACATGCTCGAAGTTATTCCTTAATTGTGCGCTAACCTCACTTCTTGATAGCGCTTTATGGATCACAGCCCAGGTACGCATCCACACCCGCTCGGGTCATTTTCTGTACGCATGTTTAGATTCTCACACGTGCATGATCGTTCTGAGTATTCATTGATTCCCTCATCAATTGCCATGATTGCTTCATTTTATTAGTAGAGACCCGACTTTAGGGACTTAGAGGGGTGCTATGGTCTTTACCGTACCTTCCCGATAAGTAACCTGACCCCCGAGCCTGATCTGGTTTTTCGTAGATCACCTTTTCCAAAACCAGGAGTCACACTTAGGGTTTTTCTTTCTTATTTTGTTTACCCTTTTAAAAATAAAACAAAAATAAGTGGCGACTCCAAGTCATTTTCTTAATCAATAAAAATCATTTTTCAAATTAAAATCGAGCTCACCATCGAGTGGGAAACGCATGAGCCGAAATGCGGGATCCACAACTTGTTTTAAATTTTAATAAAGAATTGAGTTGTTTACATTCATATGGACGCAAACACCCTTGGAAACTTAACCTTGAAGATTCATTACAATATTAGTAAGAAGATTAACGTTAACGATATACTCAACATCACAATTAGAATAAGCCCCCCATCTTAAGAAGAGGGATGTTACAACACATGAGCAAGTAGCAATTGGCTTGTGATTATAAACTAGCATATTTGAACCCTATAGAGACCTCCTAATACCACACATGTAAAGAGATTACTACTCTTATCTAAATCTCAAAATATAGTTGGTAGGTTAAGAACTAAAAGGAAATGTTGGGTTCCCTCGTTTTTTATGAAATTATGAACAATAAAATAAGGAAAAAAAATCACTAAAAAGTTGATGTATCTTAAAATCTTTTTATTTTTTTATTTTTTATGATGGAATTTGACTTAAACATGAAAGAGAAAAAATATATATATATTTAGATTTTCTATTATTCAAAGCATGAGAGATTAAAAACAATTTTCTTTCAAAGTTTTCATGTCTATATATATCCTAATCTTAGGACTTGAGTGTGGAAATGAAATTGAATAATTCAGTGTGCATTTTGAATACACCTCTTATTTATTATTTTAAAAATTAACAAATAGTAATAATTTTTATATAAGATAAAAACATCTCTAAGAGAGTTTATATTGAAAAATTAATTGTTTTAAAAAATTATTAACTCAAAATTTAAATTTTTTAAAAAACATAAAATAATTTTTTATGAGATTTTTTTCTTTATATTATAAAAGTTAGGGATGAAATTTTGTTGTTGTTATTGCTTCTTTTTATTTTTTAGACATTTTCATCCCTATTTTCTTTGAATATTTGTGAAATCGTTTTTCCTTTAATTTAATGCAATATAAATTTTAAAGATTTTTTCATTAATTGACTCACCAAGAATGACATTCTTGTAAAACAGGAAAAAATAAATAAATATTAAAACAAACATCATGTACATCAAGAAGCTAAAATTGCTCAAAATGAACATCGCATACCGTTCACACCATGTACATCAAGAAACTAAAATTGCTCAAAACGAACATCATCACTATGCCCACTCAAGAGCGAGTGATGAAATTCGCCACAAAATCGCGTACAATTGGATATTATTTATTTATTTATTTATTTTTAAAAACCATCATCAAAATGTTTTCCTTAAACACGTGAGCTTGAAAGGAGACTTGTCATTTTATTCAATCCAGAGAAAGTTAAAATTATTTTTCTGTTTTTATAAAATGTATTATCTTTCAAAAGGAATAATTATTCTCGAATGAATACTTATCACCGTATTTGAAATATTTGGATAAAATTTTTAAAGATGATCTTTTATAATTTGGAGTAGGTTTAATATTGTTTTTTTCTTTTCAAAATAATTTTAGTAGAAGCATTTGTTCTAGAAATGATTTTAACAAAATCACCTATCAACTATTTATCTAAGAAACATTGTTTAAGCTACAAGTGTTTTTTTAAAAATACTCTAATAAAAAAATCTAGATATCAAATAAAAATTAATTAATTTTTTATTATATTTGTTGTGCTAGCAAAACTTTAATGCAAACATTGTTAATTCAATAATACAAAGATACAACAATTATATACGATATGCGAGGTTTTAATCTGGTTGAGCCAATTATGCCTATATTCACAGATGATAAGAGAATTTTTTCACTATAATAAAGTATATTACAAATGATAGAATTAGATATAACTACTGGGTTTTTGAAACATCCTATACTTTCTTATTCCTTGAACCACAAGTTCGGTTCTTTCTCACATCTTTATTTACTTTGTATAATTTCTTCTTTATTCTTTAAAAATAATAATAATATAATATTATAATAAAATATCAACTTAATAAATACTCTATACAACAATTAATTAGGAATTTTGAAGATTTTCCAACCATATTAATTAATCACAACTAATATAACTATACCTAATTAATTTTTTTAATTATCTAATAAACACACATTATTATTTGTCATACGTCCCGTGAATATGAGCTGATTAAATAAGATTTATTTAACAAAAATTTTTCCAAAAATTTCAAAAAAAAAAATAATAATAACAAACTATTAATCCTCTTTAAATAAAATTCTAAAACATGATATTTCTCAAACTTTTCAAAAACTAAAATAATAATTCTATTAAAGTGAGATTCCTAACTTCCATAGAAAATAACTGAGTGTTAAATTTTAAAAATTCCTTTTCATCTAATAAACAGGCACTACATCTCCGACCAAAATAAGCTAACAATACCTTTGGTCTTATTTTTTAATTTTATAAATCAAAATTTATATATATAAATTTTATTATGCTTTGTATAATTTTTCCTTTAAAATGAAAATAAAAATTGAAATTATAAAAAATTTATATCTAAATCATATGTATTCAGTAAATATTAATATTTGCATTAGAGATTAAGCTACTTAAAATTAAACCACCTAAAAGCAAGGCCACCTCAAACAAGCTCACCTCGAAAATCATTACCCCGTCACGGAACTACCTCTAGAAGTAACCAACCATGGTACTTAACATAGAAAAAAAAAAGAGTTAACTGTTAACCAAACTTTTAAAAACTTTATGCAGAAATAATTATTTTTTTAAAAAAATTTGGATGTATAAAACAAAATAAATGGAATTACTAAAATAATGATCATATTCTTACCTTGATCCATGATACCAATAATACTTTTGAAGTGAGATTGAGTCATCTTGTAAATTGTGTTATCAAGGTCGTCATATCACTAATCTCATATAGTGGATAAGTCACTTGTGTGGTATATGTTGTTAAAAATAAAATAACAAAATGACATAAAAATGAGAGTGTGGCTTGAGACCTTAACTTATAAAATTTGTACATCTCTTAGTCTTCCCATCAAAGACTGTATGAGAGTTATACTCATTATTTACACCCATTATGTACAAATTAATGGATAATGATGAGTTATTAACTTAAATGCATCTCTATAATTGCATAGATTATACTTTTTCATTTTCCTCCATTACTCATAAACATAATGTACCAAATAAATTTCATAATGATGGAGTTACAAAAGTTGTAATACCACATTCATATAAATTAAATTTTCTAACTCCCCATTTATAATTTGAGTATTTCATATATAAAACTCTTGGATGCCCAATCAATTGATTCACCTACCTATCAATTGATATCGTTAAATAATATTTACATAAATATATGACCACAAATTATAGTAAAAAAGCTAATACTAACCACTCTTGTATCCTAGTTGACATGGTAAGAAAATAAATATTTGGAGGTTGTAGTTTAAAAAGTAGTTTATTTACGTTTTAGATAATTTACATAATAATTTTTAAAATTAATAAAAATAATTAATATTTTATTATAAAATAAATAAATATATTATTTAACTTTATTTTTTTTTTTGACAAAACAAACAAATTCTTTTCAAAATTATTTTCCTATTTTGAAAATAAAGAACTATTTTTAGAAATTAAAACAAATATCCAATCTTTAAAAAAGATTGTATAAAAGTTAGAAAATATTTTACCCTAATTTTAATTTGAACTACAATTGTAATTTTAAAATAGATAAATATAATAATTATAAAATAAAATAAATTCAAACACAATCATAAAATATATGAAAATTATTTATTTATAATTTTTATCAAATATAATATAAGAAAAATACATTATTAGCTAACGGTTCCGTGCCTTGCAAGTTGGCGCACTATTTCTTAGTTCTTACAAGTTACAACTTACAAGTAAAAGTGTCGGCTGAGTGAGGGGCCAACTAGGGTTTATGTTTTGGAGGCTGTGCAGTCTCGCCCCCCTTGAAGAAAGTGGGTCCCGCGCCTTTATGGAAAACAAATAGGGTGGGCCCACTCTGCTCCTTTAAGGTGTCTTTGAATAAAAATGACTAACGAGACAAAAATGATCAAAAGGGTCAAAATGGTGGGCCCGGGGGTCTATTTGAGGTGGAAAGATGACAAAGTGACTCGGTACGCGTGTTGGAGTCAAGAAGAACAATTAATGAATCAAAACGGAAATGTGATGGGTTGACGGTTCAATCGATCCATACGATCCAATTTTAAAAATATTGTGTTAGATAAAATTATTTAAAAATAGTGATTAACATGACAGTATATGAAGATAATTTTGTCTACTTGTTAAAACCTTTTATTAACAAGGAAGAAATGCAAGCAACAATAACTTGATACATATTAAATGGGGGTTTTCCGCACCAATAGTGTATTTTTTTTTAAAATATATATATATTTTTAAATTATAATATAAAAAATAATTATAAAATTATGGTACAAGTAGAATTTGTCTTTTAAAAAACCAATTTTAATATAAAAGTGAAACCGTCTTTTCAAAACCAAACTCATCTAAATATGAGTTTAATAAAAAAAAAAACTTTTTTAAAAAAAAGATGAATTCAATATAAAATTTTTTAAGATAAACATTGAATTCGTCTTTTAAAAAGAGGAATTTAATGTAAAAAGTAAATTCAATTTTTAAGGAGACAAGTTTAATGCAAAAATAAAAGAAGTAAAAAAAAAAAAATCGTATTTTTGTATTTATTTTTTAAACAACTTTATTTTAATTATATATATATATATATTTAAATCCCATTAAACATTGTTATATATCATGCTACAAAATTACATCGATATGCATTAAAAGTGAAATATATACACTTTCCTTATTTTAAAATTGAAGGTCATTTTTTTTAAATTAATTTTTAAAAATTATTATCTTTTTAAGGTAAGTATGAAATGGTCTTGCATTTTATCTGGAAGTTGTATTGTTTTCTATTTTGAAAAACAAAAAATAAGTAGTGTATTTTATAGGATTTTATTTAATAAAAATATTGGGAAATGTGGGTTTAATATGTGCAAATATGGGAACATATAGGTTTTCTTGGAATTCGATTTAGGTATTACATAAAATCAAGCCAAAATCCTTATGGTATGGATGCAACAAAGGACAATTATATCTTAAAATTTAGAAAACTTGTCCTTTGGGCCTACTATTTGAAAATTATATGATTTTCGGATCCCAAGTATATGAAAGATGAGAAACAACCATTAATGGGCAAAATAATATGGGAGGAATTGTGCACTATGTGCTAACTGCATTTTCTATGCCTAGTTTGCCCCTCCATGTCTCTAGTTCAGTAGCAGCCTAACCTTCATGTCAGTAGGATTGACTAAAATTAAAAAAAAAAAAAAAACACAAAAATCTGAATCTGAACATTCAAAAAACACCCGACCCGACAACCACTTCTAATTTCCTAAATCTGAAAGTTTTCCTCCATCTCATTAGGAACATTTCTCTCGTCTTTCTTGACTTCCTCACCCAATCAAACTGGAGATCCCTATAAATATTTGAAAATTTTCTCTCATTTCAGAAAAGAAACGCTTAATCCAAAACTTCAATCTACATTTTTCTTTCTTATGCACTTTCTCATAAACCAAATGGAGCACTTCATCCTAACAACATCCAGTTAAAAGACAACTTGAAAAGGCATAGTTGTGATTCAAAGTTTGGTATAGTAGAGTGAACTAGAACAGAAAGGTGAACTCCAAGATTTTGGCTTCTTGAACAAGATGTCTCCTCTTCGTCTCATTCTGTCGCATTTTGCCCTAACCCCAACTAGAAATATGAAGGTAATTAATTTTTATTAAGTGTTATTTAATACTTTTGTTTCAATTGGAGCACATCAGCAATTTTGGAGTCATTCTTAGACTCTAACTTTTGACTGTAGCTATGAGACGATAACTTCATGAGTAGGTAGATTTTCAAATGCATGATTGTCGGTTCAATCCTGGTCTTTTTTTGGATTAGAGACTCATGAAATGAAAAATGAAATTGGTAATTTCTTTGTGATGGTCGAAAGAATGTTCCGGAGATATCTAGAAATTGGGTGAAAGTCTTTGAGTTTTGTATACTTTTTTAAAGTTCAAAGCCTATGGTGTAGATGATTGTTTGATGACTATAATTAGGCAAAATCTTCTTCAGGCCAAATACTTCATAATTCAATCATATTTGTTCACATTGAAAATAATAATAACAATAAGAATTAAATTGCATAATTTTTTTTTCTGGTTAGTAAAAATTGTAGGTAATGTTTGTGAATTTCTACAATTTGTTGGACTATGTGGGTACATATTTGGAAAAACATCTATGGTTTCATTGTTTGTCTTTAGTGGAAATGGTTTCATTGTTTGCCTCCAGTGGAAGCTCTTTCTTGTAGTCTTTCAGAACTTCTTTGTAGAGGATGTTGAAAGCTTGAATTTTAGTGATGATATCAAATAAAACCGTCATAATCTCCTTTAAGCAATACTTAAGATATTTGATTATGATAATTTGTAAGATTCAATTTGAGTGATTATATCAGATAAATCGATCCAACCATTATGATTACTCCATTTTGTAATATTAAAAACATTTTATCTATAAAGAAAGTGTTTGCAAGTTGATTTGATGTTGGAAAGAGAATGGGTAATTGAGGTTCCTGAAGTTTCGAGGAGAGTAAATTGGGGATTCTGAATATACTCTTATGATCTCATCAACATGATCAATTTTGGGTAATGGATGATTGAGAGGATCACTTCTCTAATTTGGTGCAAAGCATGGTTGCAATGGATCATTTCCCTCATTTAGATGAGGTGGGTGGTCTAAAAATGGGAGGATCCCTTCTTAGTTTTAGAATATGTGACTCAAAGTGGAAGAGTTGATAGACATGGTTAATTAGTGGTGATAGAGTTATGAGTTTCGTGGTTCTTATGGTTTAGTCTCAAAGTTGAAAGCTTTGAAAAAGGATTTAAAAGCTTTGGACATTGGGGTATTTAGAAATGTGAATGTTGCACCAAGGGTAACTTCCAGGATGTGTTACAATGGTTATTGTTATATACAACGAAGAATATATGATAGTATTTTCTAATTAGTTCTATTGTGGCATTAGTGTTGTGAAATATCAATCTAATAATGCTTTAGTAATAGTATAAGTTCATGTTCACAATGGTAGAATAGAGAATTAGAATGGGGAAGTAATTTCATTTTCCATTCATTAATTTGTTTAGATTGTTTTTTAAAATGAGAATATGAATGATGTATTCATTTTCATGGGAACCTAATCTCACCCTTACTAGAATTTTTATTCATCTCTTCTATATAGTATTATGATTCAATTCCATTTCCATTCCTATTCCCGGATGTCAAACACATCCTACATGCTCTACATAACGTCATCAGGCTATCTATGGTCTTATACCTTAGCACACCTTAGCTTGTAACCTTTGTGAACCTTTGCAACTTGCTTGGGCATCATGTTTTACGATGTTTGTGAGTTTGTTCACCTTAGTTGCTTCCCTAATTGTAAGCACCGTCTCACTGAACCTTAGGTATTACCTTAGAAACCCTTAGGTACTACCTTAGTAACCCTTAGATACTACCTTAATCTACTTGAGGTACTATCTTAATCTACCTTAGGTACTACCTTAGTTGAACTTGGGTACCACCAATGTGAAGCTTTGAAACTTCATTTGTGAGCCGTAGTCACTGCATTTGTGAACATTAGGTAGTTTCTTTGGCAACCTTAGGTAGTTGGTTTGTGGAACCATAGGACCCACATGTAGCATTCAATCCGAACAGAACTTACAACATATTTGGTGCCACATAGAGCTAAGCATGACATTATGTGGTGAATTAGTTTGGTCAGTTGGTTTACCTTTGGTAGAGTGGTGATTGTACCTTAGGTACAACCTTAGTAACCCTAAGGTACTACCTTAATCTACCTTAGGTATTACCTTAGTTAAACTTGGGTACTACCTATGTGAAGCCTTGAAACTTCATTTGTGAGTCGTAGTCACAACATTTGTGGACATTAGATAATTCATTTTCCAACCTTAAGCACTCGGTTTGTGGAACCATAGGACCCACATGTGGCATTCAATCTAAAAGGAAGTTACAACATATTTGGTACCATATAGAACTAAGCATGACATTATGTGGTTAATTAGTGTTGTAAGTTGGTTCACCTTTGGTGGAGTAGTGACTGTACCTTAGGTACGATCTTAGTAACCCTTAGGTACTACCTTAGTAACCGTTAGGTACTATCTTAATCGAGTTTAGGTACTACTTGTGTGAAGTCTCTGATTACTACTCAAAACATGTTATTTTGTGGCTTGTAATTAGCTCTTTTAAACACCTTTGAGTAGTAATTATTACCTTTTAACTCAATTGGCATATTAAGGACCCTTGCAATCGTTTCTAATCAAATTATGTTAAGTTTTGGTGTTTTTGATAGCTTTTTGCTCACCAAAGCAATTTAAGAATGAGGGGGAGATGTATATAGTTCATGGCAAAGCTTTTGGAAGCTCAAATTCATGAAGAAACCAAGCTTTGGAGCCTCATAGTCCTTTGTCTTAGTCGTTCAAAGTATGCAAGGAAAAATCAATGGAGAGAGGAAAATAGAGGACAGCAGCTACAGTCTTCCTTCACACTTTTGGAGCACTTCCTGAAGTCCAATTTATGCATGCTATATGTCGTTTCAAATCTTAGGAAGTCAGCAATCCAATGCTTCAAACGGTACACAATTCGGAGCTGAAATGAAGGAGTTACAGCCGTTGGAAGCCAAACACCGCAAGTTGAAAGCCAACTTCGCAGCGTTGCGAAATCAGCCTTTTGCTGCGAAGTGATTTCGCAGCCCTTTTTGTGCGTCTGCGAAATCTTGCAAACCTCGTTTCACCTGCGAAATGGTCCTTAGTGCTTCCCGATATTTGCGTCCGACACTTTGAGATATTTTTCTTCAGATTTTTGTGTCTAAATTTCCATTTTCTCCTTGTATTCAGCCACTCATGTAATTCCTTAGCTAGGAAGTATCCAAGGAATGGTAAATTACCTTCCTATATAAACTCTCTTGTAAACACTAAAAGGGGACTCTCGGGGAGCTTTCTCCAGGAGACCAACTTATGTATATTTTACACTTAGTGAAATACAGAGATCTCTTTTGCTTTCTTTTTCTCTTTACTATTTTCGTTTTCTTGGAAGCCAAACAACCTCTGAGGATGTTTTCCCAGAGGATGAGAGGCTAAACCTTTAGTTTCTTGGAGTAAGGGAAGCTAGGTGAAAAGTCCAGATGCAAAGGTGGAAAACTCTCGTGTATTAAATACAGGTAATTGGAGTTCATAAATGGCTTTTAAATCTAAAGTTTTACTTTAAATCCCTTAGAATCACTTTGAATGGCCAATACATGGTAAGCTTCAAGTCTCTATGGATGCTTATTGCTAGATCCACATCAGTCCATTAGTTATCATGTACGAGCCATTGGAAAGTGGCTCAAGGTGAAGACCCACAGTGTCTAAAGCCATTAATGGAACTTGACTACCATTTCTATTGACTTTTTATGGATTAAATCTTCATTGTTAAACCTATACCGGTTCGGGAAACAACCATCCTTTATGTTGTTGTCCCCAATGCGAGGAGAAAAATCCAGAATTTCCACTTTGCATTCTGAACTTGATCCTAGCAATCCTTAGCTCCGAGAGACTTTCTTTCTTCCATTTTTATCTAGTTCTATATTAGTTTAGTTTCAAACACCACTTTCAAAACAAATTTTATTTTCTTTTAAACTTTAAGTTTTTGACAAAGGAAATCATCAGATTCAATTTCTAATCTTGAGTCTATCACTGGTAGAGTGAAAACCCATCCCAGAGTTCGACCCTAGAGCTGCTATACTATAGTAGCTTTGCTATGCTAGTATGAGGTAATAGGATTTATAAATATTTTTTATTAAAACACCCGACTGGTCACGAATCAAATGGCGCTGTTGCCGGGGATGGTGCCACTTTACAGTGATATGATCTTATGAGAACACTTGTGATTTCCATCACAAGTTTGGTGAATTCTTTTTTCACTAACTTCATTTCCTCTCTTTTAATTGTAGAATTTCCTTTGTTAAGTTTACTTTCATTTTTCTAACCTTAACTTTCTTCTAGCTTTCTTTTGTTTTTGTTGTCTTTGTTTTGTTTTCAGGGAAGTTGCAACTTGTGCATGCCTTATTGGATTCGGGACCAAGAGGGAAGACTAGTAAGGATAGAGAATCCTCAAGACACAGAGTTGGATATCTGTGTAAACATCATGGACCCTCCAACCGAGGATCAGAATTCTCAACACAGTCAAGGGGGTAATCCAAATGCATATCTATCCATGAGGGATATAATGCACCCACCAAGGATGAGTGCACCCTCATGCATCGTGCCTTCTCTTGAGCAGCTGATTATAAGGCCCCATATTGTGCCCCTCCTACCAAATTTCCATGGAATGGAGAGTGAGAACCCATATGCCCACATCAAGGAGTTTGAGGAGGTGTGCAATACTTTTAGAGAGGGAGGAGCTTCAATAGACTTGATAAGACTCAAGCTATTCCCTTTTACTTTGAAGGACAAGGCAAAAATATGACTTAACTCTTTAAGGCCAAGGAGCATAAGAAATTGGGTTGATCTGCAGGCCGAATTTTTGAAGAAAATTTTCCCCACCCATAGGACCAATGGGGTGAAGAGACAAATCTCAAACTTTTCTGCCAAGGAAAACGAGAAGTTCCATGAATGTTGGGAAATGTATATGAAGGCCATCAATGCTTGTCCTCATCATGGCTTTGATACATGGCTCTTGGTGAGCTATTTTTATGATGGGATGTCTTTCTCCATGAAGCAAATTCTTGAAACCATGTGTGGGAGAGATTTTATGAGTAAGAATCCGGAAGAAGCCATGGACTTTTTAAGTTATGTATCTGAGGTATCAAGAGGATGGGATGAGCCCAACTCAAGAGAAATGGGAAAGATGAAAGCTCCTGTAAATCCAAAGGCTGGAATGTACATGTTAAGTGAAGACATGGACATGAAAGCTAAGGTTACAACAATGGCAAGGAGGTTGGAAGAACTTGAGTTGAAAAAAATGCATGAAGTCCAAGCCATCTCCGAGACACAAGCCCATGTTATGCCATGCACCATTTGCCAATCATGTGATCATGTGGTAGATGAGTGCCCAACCA
Source organism: Vitis riparia (assembly GCF_004353265.1). Taxonomy (NCBI): domain Eukaryota; kingdom Viridiplantae; phylum Streptophyta; class Magnoliopsida; order Vitales; family Vitaceae; genus Vitis; species Vitis riparia. Next base: position 10,058,073 of record NC_048436.1, read on the forward strand.
TCCCAGCTGTGAGGGGGATGTTAGGTGATCAAGCCAATGTTGTGGGGCAATTCAGGCCCAACAACAATGCACCTTATGGAAACACCTATAATTCAAGCTGGAGAAACCATCCAAAATTTTCTTGGAAACCAAGGCCACCTCTATACCAACCACAAGCCCAAACCCAAACACCTCAACAAACCTCTTCAGTGGAGCAAGCCATTGTGAACCTAAGTAAAGTCATGGGTAACTTTGTGGGGGAACAAAAGGCAATCAACTCCCAATTGCACCAAAAGATTGAGAATGTTGAGAGTTCTCAAATTAAGAGAATGGATGGGATGCAAAATGATCTATCTCAGAAGATAGACAATATTCAATACTCCATCTCTAGGCTTACCAACCTCAACACAGTGAATAAGAAAGGAAAGTTTCCCTCTCAACCAAGCCAAAATCCAAAGGGTGTTCATGAAGTTGAAACCCAAGATGGGGAGTCTTCAAATTTGAGGGAGGTCAAAGCTGTGATCACTTTGAGGAGTGGGAAGGAGGTTGATCAACCCTTGCCTAAGGTGAGGCAAGAGGAAGAACTCATGTCAAAGAGAACCTTGGCTAAAGAGGGCAATAACCAAAAGGAGAAGAGTGGAAAGAAAAATGCATCTAAATCAAGCATTGAAGATGAGCCAAGGATAGTGATTAAAGAGGATATGATGAAGAAACATATGCCTCCACTTTTTCCTCAAGCTTTACATGGAAAGAAGGAAATCAAGAATTCATCAGAAATTCTTGAAGTTCTGAGACAAGTGAAGGTGAATATACCCTTACTTGATATGATCAAGCAAGTCCCCACATATGCAAAATTTTTAAAGGACTTGTGCACGGTCAAGAGAGGGTTAAATGTGACAAAGAAGGCATTCCTCACTGAGCAAGTAAGTACCATCATTCAGTGTAAGTCTCCAGTTAAGTACAAAGATCCGGGATGTCCCACCATTTCAGTCAACATTGGAGGGACATAGGTGGAGAAGGCTTTACTAGACTTGGGAGCAAGTGTGAATTTGCTCCCATACTCTGTGTACAAGCAACTGGGACTTGGAGGATTGAAGCCCACAACCATCACTCTCTCCTTAGCTGATAGGTCAGTCAAAATCCCAAGGGGGGTGATAGAGGATGTTCTAGTTCAAGTGGATAAATTCTACTATCTCGTGGATTTTGTTGTACTTGATATTGATCCCACTATTAAGGAAGCAAATTATGTGCCAATCATCATTGGGAGACCTTTCCTAGCTACCTCCAATGCCATCATTAACTGTAGGAATGGGGTGATGCAGCTCACATTTGGAAACATGACCTTGGAATTTAACATATTCTACCTATGCAAGAGACATCTCCACCCAGAAGAGGAAGAAGGATTTGAGGAGGTGTGCTTGATCGATACTTTGGTTGTAGAGCATTGTGACAAGAATTTAGAAGAGAGCTTGAATGAAAGCCTTGGAGTGCCAGGAGAAGGATTACCTGAACCCTCTGATGTGCTAGCCATTATGTCTCCTTGGAGGAGACGGGAAGAGATCTTACCACTGTTCAATAAGGAGGGCTCACAAGGAGTTGCTACGGAGGACCCTCCAAAGCTTGTTTTGAAGCCACTTCCTGTTGATTTGAAGTATGCATATTTGGAGGAAGATGAGAAATGTCCAGTGGTGGTTTCTTCAACTCTCACGAGTGATTAAGAGGATAGTCTTTTGGGAGTCCTCAGAAAATGCAAAAAAAGCCATTGGATGGACAATTTCTGATCTGAAAGGGATTAGCCCTTTGGTATGCACCCACCATATCTACATGGAGGAAGATGCAAAACCAGTGAGGTAGCCCCAGAGGAGGTTGAATCCTCACATGCAAGAGGTGGTAAGGGGTGAAGTTCTGAAGCTACTTCAAGCAGGGATCATATATCCCATTTAAGATATCTTGTGGGTGAGCCCAACCCAAGTAGTCCCAAAGAAATCTGGAATTACTGTGATCCAGAATGAGAAATGGGAGGAAGTCTCTACACGTCTTACCTCAGGATGGAGGGTGTGTATAGACTACAGGAGGTTGAATTCAGTGACTAGGAAGGACCATTTCCCATTGCCTTTCATGGACCAAGTCCTTGAGAAAGTCTCAGGGCATCATTTCTACTGTTTTTTGGATGGTTACTCAGGGTACTTCCAAATAGAGATTGATTTGGAAGATCAAGAAAAGACAACCTTCACTTGCCCCTTTGGTACTTTTGCCCATAGGAGGATGCCCTTTGGTCTATGTAATGCACCTGCAACTTTCCAAAGATGTATGCTAAGCATCTTCAGTGATATGATGGAGTGTATCATGGAAGTCTTCATGGATGACATCACTGTATATGAAGATTCTTATGAGGAGTGTTTGTTGCATTTAGAAGCTGTTCTCCAAAGATGTATTGAGAAAGACCTAGTGCTAAATTGGGAGAAGTGTCATTTTATGGTACAACAAGGAATTGTCTTAGGACATATAATCTCCAAGAATGGCATTGAGGTAGATAAGGCAAAGGTGGAGCTAATTGTTAAGTTGCCACTTCCCACAAATGTTAAAGGAATTAGGCAATTCCTAGGACATGCCGGGTTCTATAGGAGGTTCATTAAGGATTTCTCAAAAATTTCAAAACCTCTTTGTGAACTCTTGGTAAAGGATGCCAAGTTTGTGTGAGATGAGAAATGTCAGAAGAGTTTTGAGGAACTGAAGCAATTCCTCACAACTGCACCAATAGTGAGAGCCCCAAATTGGAAATTACCTTTTGAGGTAATGTGTGATGCAAATGATCTTGCTATGGGGGCTGTTTTGGGGCAAAGAGAAGATGGAAAGCTCTATGTGATTTATTATGCAAGCAAAACTTTGAATGAGGCTCAAAGGAACTACACAACTACTGAGAAGGAGTTGTTGGCAGTAGTTTTTGTCTTGGATAAGTTTTATGCCTATTTGGTAGGGTCCGTTATAGTGGTGTTCACTGACCATTATGCTTTGAAGTACTTGCTAACCAAGCAAGATGCCAAGACAAGATTGATAAGATGGATCCTTTTGCTTCAAGAATTCAATCTCCAAATCCGGGATAAAAAGAGAGTTGAAAATGTGGTAGCTTACCACTTGTCAAGACTTGTGATAGCACATGACTCACATGGTCTACTTATCAATGATGACTTCCCTGAGGAGTCTCTCATGTCAATAGAGGTAGCTCCATGGTATTCTCATATAGCAAATTACTTGGTTACTGGAGAAGTTCCAAGTGAGTGGAGTGCCCAAGACAAGAAGCATTTCTTTGCTAAGATCCATGCCTATTATTGGGAGGAACCTTTTCTCTTCAAATATTGTGCTGATCAAATCATAAGGAAATGTGTTCCTGAACAAGAGTAATCATGGATTCTATCCCATTGTCTTGATAGTGCATGTGGGGGTCATTTTGCTTCCCAGAAAACAGCCATGAGAGTGATCCAATCAGGTTTTTGGTGACCCTCTCTTTTCAAGGATGCCCACTCTATGTGCAAGGGATGTGATCGGTGTCAAAGGCTAGGGAAGCTAACACGCCAGAATATGATGCCCTTGAACCCCATCTTGATAGTGAATGTCTTTGATGTTTGGGGGATAGACTTCATGGGACCATTTCCAATGTCATTTGGACATTCCTACATTTTGGTGGGAGTGGATTACGTCTCTAAGTGGGTAGAAGCAATCCCATGTAGGAGCAATGATCATAAGGTGGTTCTCAAATTTCTCAAGGAGAACATATTTTCAAGATTTGGAGTGCCTAAGGCCATTATTAGTGATGGAGGAACCCACTTTTGCAACAAGCCTATTGAGACTTTTCTAGCCAAATATGGGGTCAAGCACAAGATAGCTACACCTTATCACCCTCAAACAAGTGGCCAAGTTGAGTTAGCCAATCGGGAAATCAAGAATATACTGATGAAAGTGGTGAATGTGAATAGGAAGAATTGGTCTATTAAGCTCCTGGATTCATTATGGGCTTATAGGACTGCTTATAAGACCATTATTGGAATGTCTCCGTATCGCCTTGTTTATGGCAAAGCGTGCCATCTCCTAGTGGAGATTGAATATAAAGCATGGTGGGCAATCAAGAAGCTCAACATGGATTTGACAAGAGCCGGGTTAAAGAGATGTTTAGATTTGAATGAATTGGAGGAAATGAGGAATGATGCTTACCTCAATTCAAAAATTGCAAAAGCGAGGTTGAAGAAATGACATGATCAGTTGGTAAATCGGAAGAATTTTACCAAGGGACAAAGAGTCTTGCTTTATGACTCTAAACTTCATCTTTTTCCAGGAAAATTGAAATCTAGGTGGACGGGTCCTTTCATAATTCGTGAAGTGCATCCCAATGTAGTGGTGGAAGTATTCAATCCCAAAGGCAATCAAACCTTCAAAGTCAATGGCCATCGTCTCAAGCCATTCATGGAGCCATTCAAACCAGAAAAGGAGGAAATCAACATCCTTGAGCCACAAAAAGCCTAAGCAAATAAGGGTTTGATGGACTTGGTTTCACCAAAGTCCAAAATTTTTGTAAATTTTGTAAATTTCAAAGTTTTATCCATACTTTTGATTTTAATTTTTGATCTTAAATTGTGTATTTATATGTAATTTAGTCTTTTTGAATGATCTCAGGTAGGAGAAAATGCAAAGAAATTGAAAGGAAGTCTTTTGGAGCGAGAAAAGGGCAAAAATAGGGCAAAAATAGGGGTTTACGAGATTTCGCAGCCTAAGAGAATCCTCTGCGAAATTAGCACTTTGCTGCGAAATCGTTTCGCAACCTAAAAGAAGCCGCTGCGGAATCAACGTGTCTCTGCGAAAACGGTCGTCCTTTGCAAAATCATTTCGCAACTCAATCGACTCCTTTGCGAAAATTTTCGCAACTGCAAAACCAAGTTTGGCACACGAGTGCCACTTCGCAGCACAGGAACCCTCATTTCGCAGCTGCGAAACGGCTGCAAAGCTCCAAAGCATGAAAATTCCCAATTTTGCAGTCAAAGCTCCATTTCGTAGGGTGTTTCGCAGCTACGAAACCAATTTTAGCACACGAGTGCCACTTCGCAGCACAGTGACCCCCATTTCGCAGCTGCGAAATGGGCTGCGATAATAGCTTTTTTCTGCGAAACCCCCCTTTTGTTGCGAAATCGGCCTTCTTCTGCGAAAATCAAAATGACCTTTAATATTCCATTATTTTTTATATATATAAAAACCGGTCACTTGAGTTGCGAAAGGGTTTCAGGAAGAGAAAACGCCATAGCAACCGTCTGTTCATTCCCTTGCCCGAGCCCGACGACGCGCGAACCTCCGGTCATCTCTTCCGATCATCACTTCCAGTCAAATTTCGTCAGTCTGATATGGCGCGAACTAGAGGAGCCAAATCATCATCTCCTTCTAGCCGCAAACGAGTCCCGTGAGAGGCGCCTGTTCAAGGCCCCACCTCTAAACCTCCGCGGCTAGAAGCTGCTTCACCTCCGACGAAGCCCGCACCACAGAATCCTCCGGCGAGGCGTTATCTCACTAGGTCAGGGGGCCGTCTCCTGCAAAAGAGAGCCAGGGTCGAAAGCTCAGAGCCCATAGACTTAACAGAGCAGTCCCCGGTTCCCTCACCAGAGCCCTCTCCGGTACCATCTTCGACACCGTCGTCAGAGCCTCCGGCGAAGCCTCAGGAGCACCAACCGCCACTTTCAGAATCCCAAATTCCATCTGGGATAGCTCCTGAAGTGCTAATCAGGCGTCTGATGCTGACTCAACCGCCAATTGAAGGGAATTTGGACTGCCGAGCTCGACCATTTCACTATGAGCTGTGCTTTGACATAGCCACCTTCAAATTGCAGTCGGAGCTTGCAGATTCATTCCACCTACTGCGCAGATATCGCATGGAGCATCTGCTGACCCCAAGAGATTTCTTCTATCCCAGAGTAGCCATGGATTTTTATCAGTCCATGACTACTAATCAGGTCAGAGATCCTACTCTAATCCATTTTACTATTGACGGTTGGCATGACATTTTAGGAGCTCACCATATAGCAGAGGCCCTGCATATACCATACGAGCCAAGCCATTTTGAGGATCACCAAGTATGGACTAGTCCCTCTCAGCTGGACATGGTTCATATCTTGTCCAGAAGAGCTTCCATAAAGCCACATCTATTGAGGAGGGAACTTCCTCCAAGCATGTTTCTCATTGATGCACTCTTGAGTCACAACATTTATCCACTATAGCACTGGACTCAGAGGACGGGAGTTCTTTTAGAGGCCCTGTTCAGGATTTCAGAGAGATATTTCTTTGGCCCTCACCACCTAATTATGGCTGCCCTTCTCTACTTTGAAGAGAAGGTGCATAAGAAGAAGTTGCAGCGAGCTGATGCCATTCCACTTTTTTTCCCACGGCTGCTGTGTCAGATTCTGGAGCATTTGGGGTATCCATCAGATCCTCAGCTGGAGCGCAAGCGTATATGCCGAGAGGTATTTACTCTCGACAAGTGGACCAATATGATAGCATATAGAGCTGAGTAGCTAGAGCTCCCATAGCCAGCTGAGATACCAACTGCCAGGAGAGCATCTCCAGATCATATACCTGAGGGAATACCCATTGCTTCTCCTACCATATCCAAAGCCCCTCTAGTTATTCCAGCCTTATCAGAGCCCTCTGCTTCAGTTGAGCCAAGGATGACCATTCCCATTTCAGAGTATAGAGATTTATGCTGCATACTGTAGTCCCTGACCGCATCTCAGAGCAGCCTTGCTCAAGAGATGGCAGCTATTCGAGCTCGCTAAGAGTAGATGTTGACCAACCAGGCTCAGCACACTGCCATCTTGAGGCAGCTCCAGCATCATCTTGGTCTTCTATCAGCTGCTGAGCATCTCACCCCCACCGCTGCAGTGCCACACTCACAGCCCACAGAGCCTCAGGCCCCTCCTGAATCAGCTATTGAAGAGGCAGAGCCATCTGCCTAAGCCATCAGCTCCAGCATCATCCACCCATCTGATCATTTATATATCTACTATATATTTCTTTTATGTATTTCATTTTTGTTAGTCTTTTATGAAATCCCATCATTTTGATATCATATATGGGGATTACTTGTATTGCTTTCTTTCCGATTGTACTCACATGAATTAAAGTAATACAAGTCTAGCATTTTTTTTTGTTAACTCTTAGAATTAATTTATTCTTATTTCCTTTACTCACATCTTTTATTCTTTTTGAAACATGTGGTTTCTCCAATCAGTATTCGAAATTGATATCACTCAGGAGGTACCACTTCCTCCCTATAATTTCAATCACCCATAGCACATTGGGGACAATGCTCAGCTCGGTTGGGGGGGGGGGGGGAGAGGGGAGAGAGAGAGAGAGAGAGAGAAATGAGGAAGGAAGTATGCTAAGTTATTTTGGTAATTCGGTTATGTTAGTAAATTAGTTATAGTTTTTTACTTTTTACTCTAATCTCCATGGATTATGAGGAAAAATTTTCAAATCAAAATAGGAGAAATTGAACTTTTGCTTTTCACTTGACTTAGAATTTGGATTGTGCTTACTAAAGTGGTTCAATTGTTCTTCCACTTTAAGCTATCCACACACTGTGCACAATAGATTCTGATTATAAGATGAAAAACTATTTCCCTCTTGACTTAGGAAAATTTTGGGACTTGGTACCTTTGACCTCATTTAATAATGTTGAGACACCTTATGAAAGGCCAATGAGCCTTTGAAAAAAAAAGAAAGCAAAATGTTTGCTTGCCTAGAAACCCGAGCAAGGTCTGAGGGGTATATAGTGAAAATCTTTAAAACTTGGTGTGATTACTACCAAAAAAGTGCTATTTTGCGCCTTTAATTCATTATGTTTTAAGCACTTTTGTGTAGTAGTTCTCCATTTTTATTCCAATTGGCATGTTAAGGACCTAGCAATGACTTCTAATCATATTTGTGGCTAGTTTTAGTGTTTTGACAACTTTTTGGATCATTAAGACAAGACAAGCAAAGGAGAGAAGCAAAGAGGAGAGAAGTAACGGAGAGAGGAAAAACAGAGTGAAGAAAATAGAGGACATCAGCTGTAGTCTTCTTTTGCACTTTTGGAGCACTTACCGAAGTCCATTTTCTACATGCTATATACCATTTCAAAGCTCAGGAAGTCAAAAATCCAACGCTTCAAACCGTGTACGATTTGGAGCTGAAATGAGGAAGTTACAGCCATTGGAATCCAATCACTCCAAGTTGAAGGAAGAATTTTGCACGGCTGCGAAATCACCATTTTGCTACGAAATGATTTCGCAGCCATTTTGCACAGTGCTGTGGAATTCCTCCTGAAGTTTCCCGATATTTGTGCACCGACTCTTTTAGATCTTTTCTTTAGATATTTTTGTATAAATTTCCATTTTCTCCTTGTATTCAGCCACTCATGTAATTCCTTAGCTAGGAAGTATCCAAGGAAGGGTAAATTACCTTCCTATGTAAACTCTCTTGTAAACACTAAAAAGGAGACTATTGGAGGAGCTTGTTCCAGGAGATCCATGATATAGATATATAATGTATCATATATAGAATCAACGAACAGAACACTTGCTCTGTTTTTCATATATATTCTTGTTTTCTCGTTAGTTTTCTTTCTAGCCAATCAAACTTTGAGAATTTTTCCTCAGAGGATGAGAGGCTAGGCTCTTCGTATCTTGGAGTGAGGAAAGCCGGGTAAGTTTCCACATGCATAAATTGGAAGTTTTGTTGTTTTAGTTTTTAATGAAGAGAAAGTGTGACCCGTTAATGGTTTTTATCTTTTTAGTTAACTTAAAACGTCTTTAAATCACCTGGGCCAACACTTGGTAAGGCAAGTGATCTCCGTCCATGGAGATTCACTAGTTTACCTCTTGCGAGACTCTGGGAGGTGACTTGAAGTTAGGATTTTCTAGAATTACCAACACTTGGTAAACTTTTGGACTCTAAGGAGACATCCATTAGTTATCTCTTGCGAGCTTTTGACGAGTAATCCAAGGTTAAAGATCACCTTGAATGGCAAGTGCTAGGTGAGAGGTATGAGCCATTGCAAGATGCATCAGTGAGAGGGATTTAGTGTTTGAACCCATTAATGGGAAGCATCTGTACAACACCGGTTAGAAATTAACTATATGTTAATTCTCTAATGCGAGGAAAAGAAACAAGTGACTGGAACTCTCCTTTTTGTATGAGGAATCTGAGCCTAGTGATCTAAAACTCCAAGAAACACTTTTCTTTGTAATTAAAATCAGTTACTATTTTTGGTTAGCTTAAAACCGATCCTTTTTCATTCAAATATCTTTATGTTTTCTTTTAAAGCTAACCTTGAAATGAAAAGACACCAATTCAGCTTTGAAATAATATCATTTGTGAAGTGAAAACCCATCCCAGTGAACGATCCTAGAGCCACTATGCTATAGTAGCTTTGTCTTTGCTACCCTAGTATATGGTGTAATAGGTTATAAATTTTGTTGATTACTCTCTCAATCAAGGAGCACCAGCTGGACACGAATCAGCTGAGACACCAATTAGGCATGAATCAAATGGGCCCTAAGCCTTAATTGGTTGGGAGTCACCGACCTCAATGCTGGTTACAAGGGTGGATAGGTGGAGTTAGCATATGGTAGGTGCTTGGGTATTAAAAATTCATTCTCAAAAGTCCGGGGTAAAATCCTAGGAGTTAGTGGTTGAAAAATCCTTAAAGCTTGATGCCCTAAACCTTAATTGGTTGAGAGTCATCGATGGACCCCCGTTACATGAACAATTCAGAAAAGAATACCCCTTAAGCCTTGTACCTAGTGAAAAAAAAAAAAAAGTGTGTCCTCAGCCTAGTGAATTTGGTTAGTTTGCTAAGTGTTAAAAAGAGATAGGTTGGGGGGAGAGATTAGTTTAACATACTATATTCGGAAGCTATCATCTTACACATAGATTTTTGTGGAAGAATAAATTTTGGTTCTTTGGAAGTGAAAATGATTTTAAAACTTCAATTTGCATAATGCATTCCCTTGATCAATAGTGTTTAGCAAAGTTTTTGATAGCTCCTATTTGAAGTTTGAGTTTTTTTTCTTTCATGTTCCATGTGAGAGTTTGATCAGTCATGCCACTTAAACATTTTTTGGAGTGATCAGCATGATTTTGTAAATTTATTACTTTTATTTTTATTTTTTCTCTCCTTCATTGCTAAAGGACTAGCAATATGTCGGTTGAGGGGAGTGATTACTACTCAAAACATGTTATTTTGTGGCTTGTAATTAGCTCTTTTAAACACCTTTGAGTAGTAATTATTACCTTTTAACTCAATTGGCATGTTAAGGACCCTTGCAATCGTTTCTAATCAAATTGTGTTAAGTTTTGGTGTTTTTGATAGCTTTTTGCTCACCAAAGCAATTTAAGAATGAGGGGGAGCTGTATATAGTTCTTAGCAAAGCTTTTGGAAGCTCAAATTCATGAAGAAACCAAGCTTTGGAGCCTCATAGTCCTTTGCCTTAGTCGTTCAAAGTATGCAAGGAAAAATCAATGGAGAGAGGAAAACAGAGTGAAGAAAATAGAGGACAGCAGCTGTAGTCTTCCTTCACACTTTTGGAGCACTTCCTGAAGTCCAATTTATGCATGCTATATGTCGTTTCAAAGCTTAGGAAGTCAGCAATCCAATGCTTCAAACAGTACGCAATTCGGAGCTGAAATGAAGGAGTTACAACCATTGGAAGCCAAACACCGCAAGCTGAAAGCCAACTTCGCAGCGCTGCGAAATCAGCCTTTTGCTGCGAAGTGATTTTGCAGCCCTTTTTGTGCGTCTGTGAAATCTCGCAGACCTCGTTTTCACCTGCGAAATGGTCCTTAGTGCTTCCCGATATTTGCGTCCGACACTTTGAGATATTTTTCTTTAGATTTTTGTGTCTAAATTTCCATTTTCTCCTTGTATTCAGCCACTCATGTAATTCCTTAGCTAGGAAGTATCTAAGGAAGGGTAAATTACCTTCCTATATAAACTCTCTTGTAAACACTAAAAGGGGACTCTCGGGGAGCTTTCTCCAGGAGACCAACTTATGTATATTTTACACTTAGTGAAATACAGAGATCTCTTTTGCTTTCTTTTTCTCTTTACTATTTTCGTTTTCTTGGAAGCCAAACAACATCTGAGGATGTTTTCCCAGAGGATGAGAGGCTAAACCTTTAGTTTCTTGGAGTAAGAGAAGCTAGGTGAAAAGTCCAGATGCAAAGGTGGAAAACTCTCGTGCTTAAATACAGGTAGTTGGAGTTCATAAATGGCTTTTAAATATAAAGTTTTGCTTTAAATCCCTTAGAATCACTTTGAATGACCAATACATGGTAAGCTTCAGGTCTCTGTGGATGCTTATTGCTAGATCCACATCAGTCCATTAGTTATCATGTACGAGCCATTGGAAAGTGGCTCAAGGTGAAGACCCACAGTGTCTAAAGCCATTAATGGAACTTGACTACCATTTATATTGACTTTTTTATGGATTAAATCTTCATTGTTAAACCTATACCGGTTCGGGAAACAACCATCCTTTATGTTGTTGTCCCCAATGCGAGGAGAAAAATCCGGAATTTCCATTTTGCATTCTGAACTTGATCCTAGCAACCCTTAGCTCCGAGAGACTTTCTTTCTTCCATTTTTATCTAGTTCTATATTAGTTTAGTTTCAAACACCACTTTCAAAACAAATTTTATTTTCTTTTAAACTTTAAGTTTTTGACAAAGGAAATCATCAGATTCAATTTCTAATCTTGAGTCTATCACTGGTAGAGTGAAAACCCATCCCAGAGTTCGACCCTAGAGCTGCTATACTATAGTAGCTTCGCTATGCTAGTATGAGGTAATAGGATTTATAAATATTTTTGATTAAAACACCCGATTGGGCACGAATCAGTCTCAAAACCTCTTTTGTGAGCTATAGTCACTGCATTTGTGATTATTAGGTAGTTCCTTTGCCAACCTTAGGCAGTTGGTTTTTGGAACCATAGGACCCACATGTGGCATTCGATCTGAACGGAACTTACAACATATTCGATGCCACATAGAACTAAGCTTGACATTATGTGGTTAATTAGTGTGGTCAATTGGTTCACCTTTGGTGGAGAGGTGGCTATACCTTAAGTACGACCTTAGTAACCCTAAGGTACTGACTTAATCTACCTTAGGTACCTCAAATAGGTAGCATCCTTTTAAGCCCTAAAAAGGTCTTTATTGGTTAAGTCGAAGGAGAAATGACAATTAATCGATTGATTGAAGGTACCTAGGTAGGCTAAGGTGATTTCGAAACTAGCATGCCAAAAAAGAAATCAAATCATAATCATAAAGGAAGGTTAAGATGTGTACTTGGACTACCTCTCAAATGCTATCATAAGACATTAAAGTTACCACATTAATATAGTACATGACATGTATTTTATCAGAGCAAATCGAATAGACATCTAGGCTCCCAAGGATGGAATAAAACATAGATATGACTCACAACATCATGCATGTTCATAAAATTCTGAAAAGTAAGTGATAGAGAGCGCACCTGGATAACATGCATAATTTATAAGATTCCTCCAAAAATGCTAGAGTGGTTAGGACAAGTATAAATTATATAACATCTTCATTATGTCTTATATACATTACCAAAGCAAAGATAAGTCAAATGACTCCAAAAATAAATAACAAATTCAAGCAAAGTACAAGATCATCAGCATGCAATTAGAAAAGGGAGCATCACAAAACAATTTCTAAAAAAAATATCTTGGAGTGTAATTTAATTGCAAAAATTTTTAGGAAACAACTCCTACACATCTAGAACAACATACCAAAAACTAAACACTCATTTAAATAATAGATTGCAGCAAAGACACCTAAAAGTTTTAGAAGATCCACATTAGGTAAGAAATAGTGACATGTATAGACGATTTTTTTTTTTTAAAAAAAAATAATAAGACATCACATAAAATTATACAAAAAAATCCAAGGTTGGGTGGTACTTAAAAATATTTTTAAAACACTTAGCTAATTAGATGTTTAAAATCCATCATGTATAGAATGTACAATTTTGAAAAATCATATCTCCCTCAAAAATGAATATTTTTAATATTTTATGTGTCAAAATTCAATTTCAAGAAGTCAAAAATTTGGAAAAAATATTCATTTAAATTAAAACGTTAATCTTGCAAAGTTCTCTTGAGTGTGCATAAATTCGCCTAAACGGAGAATGCTGAAAGAGATGGTCATAACTAGACCTTAAAAAAAGATTTCTGACTCAAATAACATCCTAGAATCAAGTTCAAGAAGTAAGGAAAATCATAAAATTTTTGGAAATTTTTTTTAAGTAATCTAAAGTTGCTAAAACGAATTTTAAATCTAAAGGGTCAATGGTTGAATGAAAATTGGTAGCAAAAAAGAGTTTTAAAAAAATTTCTTATGTAGGGGTTCCATCAAGTTTTTGTCCATGCAAATGTAATCAAATTCCCTACTACTATACCCCTTTGCGTATCTGAACCTTTGCATTTATGCGTTTGGGCAATTTAATCAACAACCATGCATGGCCTATGTGGAAAGACACGTGGGAAAGGACTAAATAGGTGCAAAAAGTGAATTCTGGATATGGTATTCGAATCCTCTAGACTTTACTCAACTTTTGATGGTTCATTCAAGTATAGGACCATTGCATTCAATGAAATTTCCAAGCACAGAAATCTAACTTCTCCATCTTTGTTTCCCCTGCATAGAATAACCAAGCTTAATTATGAGAATTACGTCCTCTTTGTTTTTCTCCCATGGCTTCCCACTCTGTTTCAAAGCTTCTGTAAGCATTGCCTTTGCTACTTTCCGTGTTTCTAGATCTCAAAGGTATTCCATTAGCCTCATGCTTGATGCACGAAGGTCACCATGTGCCCAAGATAGTTGGACTTTTCAGGCAGCAACATAAGAGTTACTTATGCAGCAAGTAGAATGGAATACTGTTGCCCATTCAGAAATACAAACCATGGCTACTTTCCAATTGAAGAATATTTGAACCTGTTTGTGATGCGCATTTAAGATCTTCAAATATCCATGAAATTGTCCAATCCAAACCCATCTAAACTTGGTGCCTTATCTTTCTATTGTTGCAAGTATCAATACTTTCGGATTTTGATTTCCAACAAAATCAAGGTTGCCTTCTAGTTCAGGTTTCCATAAATCTTGCATCCATTGGGTCTACATACAACTATGCAATGTCCACCATCATGACTGTGAACATGTGAATGGAACCATCGACTTCTTCATCAATGGGATGAATCCCATCTTGCACATGATTCTCAATATCAATAACTCATTGGAATTAACTCAAGTTGTATTCTGGATGCATTAATCATGAAAAGGTGCATTCTTTCACCATCATCTTTATCTTTTGGATGATCTTCAATTCCTCTCCATTTGTAGGCTCTTGATCAAGTGGTGTAAGGTTAAAGAGAGGATTTTCATTCCCCATTATTTCAGAAGAATCGGAAGCCATTTACTGTAAGTTGTCACGATCAAAATTTTTCCTATGGTCCCCTAAACCTAAATACAGTATTTAGAGGCTTACTTGTTGTATTTAGAATGTGGATAATTGCTTTGCTGAAGAGGTCACTAGCCCTGAGTTGGTGTCTCAAAAATGGTCATGCAAAAGACAGGGTTTGGAGTGTAAAGGTTCTTGGGCAAGTTGAAATGATTTCAGTTCACCAATCAATCTCTAACGTAGACGCTTCACCCGAAACATTTTCTACTTCCATGCTCCCTATGCGGACCACCTCATGGGGACTACATATGAGTGTTTGATAAATTCATGATTTCAAACTCTTTCGATAAGCAAGGATTCCATACTTTCCATCAACTATCATTTGGATCCTGCATCATGGTTCAATGCTTGACTAGCGCTTGGGCTCAAGCTTGCTAACCTGCAGTTTGTAAGGTGTAGATCGAACTATATGTGTACGAATTTAGTGCAAGGGGAAAGACCGCCATCTTTCATGCAAGTAGATACCAGCCCCTAGGGATATAGAACCAGTCAACACGACAACAAATACATTTAGAAATGCACCCCAATAACTCTCCTTGATTACAACCATTCCGAACATAATCGTAAAAGCTATTTTTCTTCTATGACAAACTGTAGTTTAGTAATGGCGAAGAATTCCATATTTTCTAGTACATCATCTTCGAACCGACTTTAATGGGTCTCCTTCTATAGTTTGTGACTGAACAGATGACAATATGGTCTCATTACATCAATGGTCACATTCATCTTATGTTATTTATCATGAACCTTAGTTCTAAGTAAGGGAAAAGGATTCTTGGCATTCATGTGAATTGATTCGCTCTATCATTTTCTGTAGTTTAGTATTGTCTCAATCTCATATTAAATGTCCACCTCATCTCGACATCCTTTATCTGGCCAACCTCTTGGATCCATTTTAATACATAAGAGACTTCTCAGGAATCCTTATCAATCACGACTGAATGAACCTTTTCTATTCCATGAAACAGGATAACCATGTATGGCCTCTTGTAGATTGTTTTCTTCAACTACCCTCTTTCCAACTTGGCTTGAAACTATTTGCATGCTCATTCTTCTACTTGTTGCTAACAAGAACACTTATCTATCTTATAGACATCTGAGACAAGGCAGATTCTTTCATGCAGGACCTCAGATGAGCAGTTTCGCTTTGAACCCAAAGCCCTTAACAAAACCCGTAAATACCACCATATCACTTGTAATATCAAAATCAGCAATTGCCTTCTAAAGGCTTCTCCGGTGACATCGATCAGTCAAAAGGGGATGGTTTGAATGCCAATAATTGCAAATAATAAGTTCATGTAACTCGATGCACATAACATGAAAAAAAGTGATAAAATAAGGAAGAAAGACGGTAGAGAGAAGGGAAACACATAGATGGGTAATCATTCAAAGCCATGTATCATATATGCACTTTCAACGGGCTTGGATATGGGAGAAAGAAGAAGAACTTCTAGATATTACAATGAAACTAACAGAGTCGGATCATTCTTTAATATAAACAAAAAGTAATAGAAGAAACACAAACTATGACAAATCCAATAACGGTCCAAAATCAACAGCAAACATATGGTCTCTGAAAGCCACATTCAATCATCATATAAATCATGGTAATAGTAGGCGAAAAAAAGAATAGGAGCAAACACGGGTTTTATAGTGAAAAACTTACCTCCGAAGATAAACCAAGCCGATCAATTTCTTTTCTCCTTTCTCTTTCTCCCGACCCCGTCCTCTCTTTCCGCTTTCTCAATGCATGTTAAAAATCCTTGCTTTGAAAACCTCTTCCTCTTCCCAAAACGACCAGCATGTGTTTTTTATGGCAATTGGCAGCCATTCCTCCTGAGGAGTCCTCCTCTCAAGGAATTCTCTCCTCTACTAGAAAAAAATCTTTCTCAATTTCAAAAATCAATCCATGCATATCACCTAAGGAGTCCCACTTTTTTCAAAAACTTCCTATTCCATGTTCCATTCTCCAAAGGTGGTCTTCAATAATGCCCAAAAGAGTTCCTTTCCTTTTCAAAGTCTGTCCAATTTCAAAATTCTTCTTCTCTTGTTGGTAGATTTCCCTATAAAGGCATCAAATTATTAAATCAGATAAATGAATAAAGATTTTAAAGAATGATAAGATAATAATAATAATAAATAAATGAGTAAATAACAATATAATAAATAAATAAATAGGTAATAGTAAATAACAAAGTAAATAAAAAATAGGTGATTGATAATAATAAGAATAAAAAATAAAAATAAATAAAGAAATGGATAAAAAAAAAAAATGAGCCACTGAAGCCCTACAACCATGCAAGTCATATAAGTCATGCCTAGAATGTCTAATGGGGCAAGAGTGCCTAAGTGGGCCTAAGTGACCTATATGGGCCTAAGGTGATGCCTAATAGGCCAAGTGTACCTAAATGGACCTAAGGTTAGTCTAGGTGGGCCTAAGTGACCTAACTAAGTCTAACCTAAAGTGTACCTAAGTGAAGCTAAATCTAAACTCGAATGACAACCAAGGTCACAATGAGGAGTTGAATAAACCCCTCAACCAAAATCTTTAAGATGGCTTAGAAAAGATAAGCTACATGAGTGGTAATGGGCCACCAGGGAATTTCTATAAAGTACCAAACGAACACCTAATAGGACATATGCTAGAAGGATAAAATGGAGGGTTTACAAATATGCCCTTCTTCAGTAGAGATCATGAGTGTAGAGAATGTGAGTAGAAATATGAATAATGAGTGAAATGAAGTGAACTATACTAAAGAATTAAAAAAAGAAAACCAGAGATTTTGTCATAGCACATGACGAGGGTAAGCTTGAAACACGGGGTCACAACGACAAAAATGCGTTTCCCACTCAAATGGCGAGCTCGATTTTTATTTGAAAAAATGATTTTTATTTATCATTTTAAAAATGACTTGGAGTCGCCACTTATTTTTGTTTTATTTTTAAAAGGGTAAACAAAATAAGAAAGAAAAACCCTAAATGTGACTCCTTATTTTGGAAAAGGCGGTCTGTGAAAAACCGGATCGGGTTCGGGGGTCAGGTTACTTATCGGGAAGGTACGGTAAAGACCGTAGCACCCCTCTAAGTCCCTAAAATCGGGTCTCTACTAATAAAATGAAGCAATCATGGCAATGGATGAGTAAAACAGTGAGTACCCGGAACTATCATGCATATATGAGAATCAAAACATACATAGAAAATTACCAAAGTGTATGTGGATGCGTACCTGGGCAGCAATCCACTATGCGCTATCAAGAGAGAGGGTTAGTTCACAATTAAAGAATAATCTCATGTATGTCATAGAGCAGAATAAATCAATCATGTATGATAATCAAAGCAAACAATCAGTCAATTAATCGATCAATCACATATGTGGGGCCCCCACCAAAGCCCGTTTATTTTTGCATGAACTAATTCCATAAATTCCATCGCTTGGAATTACAGAATTTAAATTCATGTTTATTTTAAAATATTTTTTTAAAAAATGAGGAAAATGTGAAGAAGATTTGCCGAAGAGAAAATGGCAATCTATTTTATTAAAAAAGTGGATTTTTGAACTTAAGAAAAATGCTAAGGATGGGAAAATTTGAAGATTTGAGACCAATTAAAAAAACAGAATTGAAGAAATCATTTTACAAAATGAGGTTTAGAAAATTTATTTTTAAAGTCAAAAGGAAGGAATTCGGGATTTTGATTTTGGTAATCTCAGCAGTGAGTAGCAGAGGACTGGCTGTTGCACACCGTGCTCTGCTCCATATCTTCACCTTGAATATGTGCAGAAATGCCAATCCTCAAAAATTCCATTTGAGGCCAATGTAAAGCCAGATGATTGATTGGCTTCCTTCGTGACATGTTGAACATTGGCAGTGGAAATAGGTGGATTCATCCAATCGGAAATTAAAGCTGAATCAGTGGACTGAAGGGGTTCCTTCTCAGAAAACAACTAGTTTTGGCTAAGAGCTGGTTCTTGTAGTGGAAGTGGCAACGAATCAAAGACAAGGCCTTGAATTCCATTACCTGTGCCAGAATTCCAATCAATCATTTTCTAGGGCTGACTCATCTCAGGTGGATCACTATGAGGCCAGTGGGTAAATGTGGCATAAAAAACTAGTGGAGACGAGGCAGAGTAGATGGCTTGATCTGCTGAAGAAATAGTTGTAGAATGACGACGTCCAAGTGTTGGGTCTTGGAAGCTCTGAATAGACAGGTAAGGATATTGGGTGTGGCTTATTGCTCCTAAATTCGGATAAACTGGGCTGTTCTGGAAATGAACTGCAGAAAATGCTGTGGAAACGGGAATGTGAAAGAAACCCGAACTGTAAATGGGATTCTCATTCAAATGCTGCTGATTCAAATCCAAAATAGTTTCCAACTGCTCAACGCATAAGTGGGGATGCTGTAGATGATTTAGATTCTGCTCTCTCTGTTGGGCTGATGCAACGCGACTTTAGGAAGGTAGTCTCCAATGATACTTTAGATTTTGATCTTGAACAATTATGGCAGAATCATTCATCAATTGGCATTATCTTTACCCTGGTTGGGATGAGTTGCTATTCCCACTAACTCCCAGAACTTCACGAAGCTCCTGACTCCTCAGTATAGAAATGCGTGTAATCATCACCCTCTTGCTTGGCATGACTTGTCATAACATTACCGTCTGCACTTACTCTCAGGGGGCAATGACTTTACTTCTTTTGATGCGTTATCCTGTGGCAGATCCAAGTTCCTTGGAACAAGACCAAGTTGACTGTCCATTGGAAGGGACACTATGTCAATCTTAGTGTTTTGAATGGCTTGAACAGGAATAGAACCTCCAGGATTCTGATTGGCAGTAAAATGGGCAGGGACATTGGGCTGAACAAAAGACATTAATGGAGGAGCCAATGGTAGAATTCCCTGGGAGATAGGTGATGTATACCTGAGTTGACCAAGCTGGAAGAGAGGAGGCTGTGATGGGTGTATATGGGTAAGTGATGGACCAACTTGGGGATGTAGATGGAGAGGCATCTGTACGGAGCCAATCTGTATTGCAGGGACTGGAGATGGTATCAGAGAAGGACCAGAGAACAACCCAAACTGGAGCTTAACAGGCAACTCAGCCTGACCTGGAGCAGTAGATACAGTAGACGTAACAGTCTTCCCAGATGAGGAATGCATGGCCACATTAACAGAAAAAAGGAGCAGGACGCAATGAAGTATGACTAGAACTAATAGAAGCATCCACAGAATTCAAAACATCAGATGCCACCGAGGTATGAGGACCATTAACCGGCTGTATAACTAAATCTTGGATTGCCTTTCCTGCGTCCTCGCCCCTCCTGCCAGAAACTTACGGAGACAGCTCCTGATGAAAAACAAGGCATGAATTGCGTTGAACCAACCAAAGAACAATACATCCCAAGTGATATATATTGTTACATGGATTCCCAACAGCAACTCCCCTGAAAACTCCAGCACCGCTGTGAACACTGTCTAACAGAACGTCAATACTCTTGAATTCACCAATGTTTGCATGCGCGGCAGCCAAGGCATTGCTGAATCCTCCAGTGAAGATAATGCTCAGACTCTTTTCAGACACCTCTGGTTTTCTCATTTCTCAGACAACCTGCAACCTCCTCAAGAAAATGCTCCGTTCCTCACTTCTATAAGGTCTCTTTCCTAGTCTTAAAACCTAGTGGTCTCTTTCAAGGGAAAACAGAGCACAAAATAGGATGAATAAATAAAGGACCTCAGAAGATTCACTTCATGAATTGTCAATGAACCTTTCGAGCAGGTGGGAAAATCACATCAAATGTTATTACAGACATGATTCTTGGACATTTCATAACCACAATAGGATCTGAGCAAGTTAAAAATGGACAAATCCACACAAAAGCAGAGATATAAGGCAACAAATAAGTTGGTGGCCTTCAATATCCACCCAATCAACATAATACTAAGGAAATCACTAGCAAACCGAGGAATAATAGTAAAAAAAAAAAGAGAGGTAAGAGGAATGTCATGTCCATACCTGGGTTCTTCAAACAAAGAAAAACCAAGCTTCAGAAAACTCTCCCCCCAGCTCCCTCTGGAACCTCTCTGTTGTTTTCTTTCAGCCAAAAGAAATCTCACTAACATAATCCTCTCCTCTCACTAAAAAAATCTCATCTCAAGTCACTCTCTGTTTCTCTTTTCTCCTCAGCTACAGAGATATGCTCTGTTTTCCTTTCTTAGCTTCCTTCAAAGCTCACCCTCTCTCAAAATATCTCTCTCCAAAGTCCCCCTCTCACAAGCCTCCAAGGAACGCCCTCTAAAAAAATCTCTGTAAAGAACCCCCACTCTCTGGCCCTCTCTCTCCTCAATCTTTTCCTTTTCTCAAGCTTTCTTCTGCAGAAAACATGCTCTGTCCCCCTCCTCTCTAAGGTGTCTTCCTCCTCCAAAACGAATCCCCCCCTCAGCCAAACAAAAAGCTCCTCTCTAAAAGCTCTCCCTGCCATAGCCCAAAAAAACCAA